>NC_042995.1:25073769-25373769 GCF_901001165.1 Salmo trutta | reverse complement strand
GGAAATCCAATTTATCAACCCATGGAGGTCTGGATTTGGAGTCGCAGTCAAAATTAAAGTGGAAAACCACACTACAGGCTGATCCAACTTTGATGTAATGTCCTTAAAACAAGTCAAAATGAGGCTCAGTAGTGTGTGTGGCCTCCACGTGCCTGTATGACCTCCCTACAACGCCTGGGCATGCTCCTGATGAGGTGGCGGATGGTCTCCTGAGGGATCTCCTCCCAGACCTGGACTAAAGCATCTGCCAACTCCTGGACAGTCTGTGGTGCAACGTGGCGTTGGGGGATGGAGCGAGACATGATGTCCCAGATGTGCTCAATTGGATTCAGGTCTGGGGAACGGGCGGGCCAGTCCACTTCATCAATGCCTTCCTCTTGCAGGAACTGCTGACACACTCCAGCCACATGAGGTTTAGCATTGTCTTGCATTAGGAGGAACCCAGGGCCAACCGCACCAGCATATGGTCTCACAAGGGGTCTGAGGATCTCATCTCGGTACCTAATGGCAGTCAGGCTACCTCTGGGGGGCACATGGAGGGCTGTGCGGCCCCCCAAAGAAATGCCACCCCACACCATGACTGACCCACCGCCAAACCGGTCATGCTGGAGGATGTTGCAGGCAGCAGAACGTTCTCCACGGCGTCTCCAGACTCTGTCACGTCTGTCACATGTGCTCAGTGTGAACCTACTTTCATCTGTGAAGAGCACAGGACACCAGTGGCGAATTTGCCAATCTTGGTGTTGTCTGGCAAATGCCAAACGTCCTGCACGGTGTTGGGCTGTAAGCACAACCCCCACCTGTGGACGTCGGGCCCTCATACCACCCTCATGGAGTCTGTTTCTGACCGTTTGAGCAGACGCATGCACATTTGTGGCCTGCTGGAGGTCATTTTGCAGGGCTCTGGCAGTGCTCCTCCTTGCACAAAGGCGGAGGTAGTGGTCCTGCTGCTGGGTTGTTGCCCTCCTACGACCTCCTCCACGTCTCCTGGTAGCGCCTCCATGCTCTGGACACTACGCTGACAGACACAGCAAACCTTCTTGCCACAGCTCGCATTGATGTGCCATCCTGGATGAGCTGCACTACCTGAGCCACTTGTGTGGGTTGTAGACTCCGTCTCATGCTACCACTAGAGTGAAAGCACCGCCAGCATTCAAAAGTGACCAAAACATCAGCCAGGAAGCATAGGAATTGAGAAGTGGTCTGTGGTCACCACCTGCAGAACCACTCCTTTATTTGGGGTGTCTTGCTAATTGCCTATAATTTCCACCTGTTGTCTATTCCATTTGCACAACAGCATGTGAAATTTATTGTCAATCAGTGTTGCTTCCTAAGTGGACAGTTTGATTTCACAGAAGTGTGATTGACTTGGAGTTACATTGTGTTGTTTAAGTGTTCCCTTTATTTTTTGGAGCTGTATGTATATATATATATATATATATTTAGCAGTATATTTGATCCCCTGCTGATTTTGTATGTTTGCCCACTGACAAAGAAATTATCAGTCTATAATTTTAATGGTAGGTTTATTTGAACAGTGAGAGACAGAATAACAACAAAAAATACTGAAAAACGCATGTAAAAAATGTTATAAAATGATTTGCATTTTAATGAGGGAAATAAGTAAGGAGGCCTACAAACCAGACTCAGTTACACCAGCTATGTCATGAGGAATGGGCCAAAATTCACCCAACTTATTGTGGGAAGCTTGTGGAAGGCTACCCAAAACGTTTGACCCAAGTTAAACCATTTTAAGGCATTGCTACCAAATACTAATTGAGTGTATGCAAACTTCTGATCCACTGGGAATGTGATGAAAGTAATAAAAGCTGAAATAAAGCATTCTCTCTACTATTATTCTGACATTTCACATTCTTAAAATAAAGTGACCTCAGACACTTTTTTATTTTTTATTTATTTTTTATAGATATCTCATGCAGCCGTGTTACAAGTTTGAACACTGGAATGTGTGACGTAATCTACACCTCAATTAGGCTGATATAAATCCATAGTTTGAATGATTTTACATTTGAGTGTCATTAATTCGATATAGCCCACACTTTCTTGTTCTGAACTTCTAAAGCGTGTGGGATATACAGTGCCTTGCGAAAGTATTCGGCCCCCTTGAACTTTTCGACCTTTTGCCACATTTCAGGCTTCAAACATAAAGATATAAAACTGTAATTTTTTTGTTAAGAATCAACAACAAGTGGGACACAATCATGAAGTGGAACGAAATTTATTGGATATTTCAAACTTTTTTAACAAATAAAAAACTGAAAAATTGGGCGTGCAGAATGGGGGAAATATCCTTTCTATTTTATTCAGCTAAGTTCAATTATATTCTTCTTACTATAAAATCATATAATATAAAATAATGGCATGGGACTTATAAGCATATCTTGTCTGCCTATGGCATGGCACATTGCCTGATAACAAACAGTAGGCAAACTCATATTCTGTTCTCCTGAAATGCATTTTCTTTATGTTTTTGAGGACTTGCTTAAAATAAATAATGGATTTATTGTGATGGTGTATGTTCAATTGATTTTTTTCAAGTTTAAAAAAAAAGTTATTTAAAAAGGCATGTGTCAGTGGATGGTGTGGCCTGGAGATGCTAAACGTGTTTATGTTCATTAACGGTCACTTACCGTGAGACGAGACTGGCAGTCTTTTCCATGAAAATAGCCGTCTGACAAAATGTAATAACCGCCACAGCCCTCCTCATGACAGCTGCTGCAGTTTCGATTGAGCTTGGGACTGGCCACTGTTGGTCCTTCGAGGAGGGGGAGTGGAGCTGCTATGAAGTGTAGATACATAGCCACCATGGTGCTTTAATGCTAATGAGCCAGGGTGCTGATGAAGTGCAGTGCCCCATCAAAGTTTCTCTCAACGCAAAGGCATTTTGCTGGCTCTGAGAGCCTCGTAAAACTCCATCACTTCTGACTCCCAGGCTAAGCCATTCCATCTCATTTAGAATTATCCTGCAGTAGGAAGGAAAGCACAGATAAAACCAAAATGGGACAGCGGGGGCAGCTGTAGTCAGTGCAGGAGAAGAACAGATTGTTCTCTAAGTGTGGACAGCAGACTGTCTTTGTATAATACATTTGTTTTCAGTTTATTCAATGGTGAGGATAAGTAACCTGACTAACCTCTCATTTGCTATTTATTTTGAAAATTCATACCAGTTTCAAACAAAATCATCTATTTCAACAATGAGGAAATTGTTCCCTCATTTTAATCATTTAGATTAGAATTTGGCTTTGGATTTAGGGGATCATGTTATTGGTTGTTTTTGGTGGTGTGTAAAGTGTGTGTGTGTACCAGCATCATGCAAGGCGTCCTCCTTTGTGACTTATGACTAATGACAGTATGTGCTGTGAGAGCACCTCATGTATCACTGTCAAGACTGTGTGGTCGGGGTAGAGGAGCCCCTGGTAATGAATTGGTAATTTTATTCTTTACCCCTTATGTGGGGGTGATGGGGTTTGCAGACCAAGTGAAAATGCTGTGACTTACAGGAGCGAGGTGCTTTGTTGTCACCACAGTTCTGGACTCCTTTAGCTATAATTTGAGTATATATTGAGACGAAACTAACACGGCGTCCTCCCAAAAAACGAAATGTTTAGCTTTTCAGTTACCGCTTTGGTGATTAATTTCAACTGGATCACGAACAGAGTGGTTTTCAAACAAATGACTAGCAACATATAAAATCATCATGGCGTAAGTCTCCTCTTTGGTTTAGTGCCTACTGTCATGGTCTGCATATAGATGCAACATCTCAGGATTCAGCCTCAAATGGATGTATGCAATTATTTTTTGTTTTGTTTTACACCACTGAAGTTATCTAATGGTCACCTCCCCCAGCCTTCTTCTCCTTCCTCCCACTGTTCTCTCTCTATGTAGTTAAATGCCTATAATCATCCCAATGCAGGCTCTTTTTGAAGAACCTGGACATAATCAACCCGCCTCAACACAGACTGATAAGGTGGAGTCATGCGTCCTCCGAAACATGACCCGCCAGCTTACATGACCCGACACCCGCCAGCTTAACCCGGAAGCCAGGCGCACCAAGGAGTCGCTAGAGCGCGATGAGCCAAGTAAAGTCCCACCGGACGATGCTGGGCCAATTGTGCGCAGTCCTATGGGACTACCGGCCACAGCCGGTTGTGGCACAGCCCGGGAATGAACCCGGGTCTGTAGTAAAGCCTCTAGCACTGCGATGTAGCGCCTTAGACCGCTGCGCCACTTGGGAGGCCCGAATTAAAGGTGATTTTATTGAGAATAATACAACACTAAACTCACTCCTTGAGTTGCTACTAGTGGCCTCTTCTGATACACGATCAATCTTGGCAATCTTTTTCTGTTTGTCCCATGGTAGCTTTAACAGGCTATGTATACAGAGGACACTATCAAGATCACTCAATTTCCTTTCTGCCTTTTCCCTTCAGGGAAGATGGTCTAATCATGATTGTTTTATAGAATCTGTAACCTGGAAGGTTTGGGCTGTTAGTGCTTTCTATAGAGTGAGGTCAACGTATTTAGACAGACTTTTTTTGGTGATTTTGTATGTGATTTTGCATCCACATTAAAGTGTTCAGAAACATATTTTATTCTTATTTACAATAAAAGTGACTCAAATGACACAGTACATGATTTACCATTCATTTCTATTGGACACAAAATAATCTGAAAAACAACCAAAAACTGCAAATGCATCCAACAAGTTTGTAATGTCACAAGCTTGTTATAGTCATTACATGCTAGGAATTATGGGACCAAATACGAAGTTTTTGACTACTCAAATAAGTGAATTTGTCCAAATACTTTTGGTTGCCTAAAATGGGCTATGTACCAAAAGTGCTGTAATTTATATTTCTATGTAATTTCTATAGATGAAAATTCCCTCAAGTCTTCACCTTAACCTCAATGTCATTGTATCATTTTAAATCCAAAGTGCTGGAGTACAGAGCCAAAACAACAAAAAATGTCACTGTCCAAATACTTTTAGCCCTCACCACCAAGAGAGTGCTACACACACAGAGGGTTAAATATGGTGGTGGGGAGAGTGTGAGGGGAAGATGCAATTGGGCAAATTTAGAAGTAAGGATTAAAGGTGAGTGGGAGAGGGAGAAATCTTTCCATTTCTCAGAGCTTCTGTGAACCTCAGGCAAGTCTGGGCCTGATTTTATGTCAGATGGCTGCTGTTATCTATCCATTTTTTTAATGTACTGTACATATTGTTAACAGTCCTGAGCTGCAGGCAGAGACCAGCTTCTACAATCATGATCTGTACCCCCATTTCTGCTACTTTCTGCTACTATCCACAATCATGCACTCTTCCAGCTTACAGTGCATTTGGAAAGTATTCAGACCCCTTGACTTTTTCCACATTTTGTTACATTACAGCCTTATTCTAAAATTGATTAAATCATTTTTTACTCATCAATCTACACACAATACCCCATAATGACAAAGCATTTTTGCAAATGTATTACAAATAAAAAAACGAAATACCTTAGTTACATAAGTATTCAGACCCTTTGCTATGAGACTCAAAATTGAGGTCAGGTGCATCTTGTTTCCATTCATCATCCTTAATGTTTCTACAGCTTGATTGGAGTCCACCTATGGTAAATTCTGTTGATTGGACATGATTTCGAAAAGGCACACTTCTGTCTATATAAGGTCCCAAAGTTGACCGTGCATGTCAGAGCAAAAACCAAGCCATGAGTTCGAAGGAATTCTCCGTAGAGCTCCGAGAAAGGATTGTGTCGAGGCACAGATCTGGCGAAGGGTACCAAAAAATGTCTGCAGCATTGAAGGTCCCCAAAAACACAGTGGCCTCCATTATTCTTGAATTGAAGAAGTTTGGAACCACCAAGACTCTTCCTAGAGCTGGCTGGCAGGCCAAACTGAGCCACCAGGGGAGAAGGGCCTCTGTAGAGATGGGAGTACCTTCCAGAAGGACAACCATCTCTGCAGCACTCCACCAATCAGGCCTTTATAGTAGAGTGGCCAGACGGAAGCCACTCCTCAGTATAAGGCACATAACAGCCCGCTTGGAGTTTGTCAAAAGGCACCTAAAGGACTCAGACCATGAGAAACAAGATTCTCTGGTCTGATGAAACCAAGATTGAATTCTTTGGCCTAAATGCCAAGCATCACGTCTGGAGGAAACCAGGCACCAACCCTACGGTGAAGCATGGTGGTGGCAGCATCATGCTGTGGGGATGTTTTTCAGCGGCAGGTACTGGGAGACTAGTCAGGATCCAGGGAAAGATGAATGGAGGGAAATATAGAGATCCTTGATGAAAACCTGCTCCAGAGCGCTCAGGACCTCAGACTGGGGCAAAGGTTCACCTTCCAACAGGACAACGACGCTTAGCACCCAGCCAAGACAACGCATGAGTGGCTTCGGGACAAGTCTCTGAATGTCCTTGAGTGGCCTACCCAGAGCCTGGACTTGAACCCGATCAAACATCTCTGGAGAGACCTGAAAATAGCTGTGCAGCGACGCTCCCCATCCAACCTGACAGAGCTTGAGGATCTGCAGAGAAGAATGGGAGTAACTCCACAAATACAGGTGTGCCAAGCTTGTAGCGTCACACCCAAGACTTGAGGCTGTAATCACTGCCAAAGGTGCTTCAACAAAGTAAAGGGTCTGAATACTTAGGTAAATATTATTTTTATTTTAATTGTATTTTTTTATGCATTTGAAAAAATGTCTTAACCTGTTTTTGCTTTGTCATTATGTGGTATTGTGTGTAGATTGATGAGGGGGGGAAACTATTGAATCAATTGTATAATAAGGCTGTAACGTAACAATGTGGAAAAAGTCAAGGGGTCTGAATACTTTCTGAATGCACTGTATATAACAAGTAATGTGTAAAATTATTTTGTAAATAGTTGTTTTGAATACATGCAGATCCTATAGTGTGTTTTTTTTACTCTGGAAGTTACAACCATGTTGGACTAAGTTGTCTGAAAGTTCAATCAATTGCACCATATCCTAAAATTTGGGGAATTATTTTCTTCTGTATGTGGTAGATATGTTTTTGTAGCTTTCAGATTAATGCTCAGTCTCTCAACCCTGGAGCTACAGTGACATTGAGCTGTATTGTAGGATTGAGCTCTCTCTCCCTCTGCCTGTGGGGTAATAGGAATATACTACAGCACTGGTGATAAAGCCGAGCCTGTTCTTTTCTCTGATTGGCTTATTCTCAATGTGACATTTAAATCCAGCAGTGACTACCCAATACTTCACCTGCTTTCACTCGCTCGCTCTCTCTCTCTTGCTTCCTCCCCCCCGCCCAGTGGCTGTATTCACTCTGGGTTTTGTCTGTGCACCAGCGACAGTATCAGCGCGACATGGAGAGGATAAACTCAGCCACACACCTCATCTGCATCGATGCACACAGTCAAGCCGGATCTTTTGAGGAGGAATCTCGTTTAGACACCCTGATCAGCACAGGATTAAGGACACAATTCTGTGGCACTGTAATTTTAAAGGAATACTCTAACTACTTTTTTTTCCTTTTAGATCTTTGGATTCTTAGTGGATTTTACATACTGCTTTCGTTGGCTTGTTTTGGTTTACCTGATGCGTTGATTTTAACGATGCAAGCAGCGGTGCTGAGTACAGGCTTGCTCTGATCCGCTCCGAGTTGACCTCTGTGAGCTCGCTCTCCAGCTCTGTCAGTCCTCCACATAGGCATCACATCAGCTGTTCTGAGAAAACGGGGGGAATTTCCCTTTTATTGCCCACCCATCATGCCATCCAGGGAGTTGTACATAGTCAGGGAGGGGAAGAAGTCTCTGGTACACGAGGCTAAGAAGGAGGGGGCGCAGAAGAACATTATGGCCACAGCCCTGGGTGTGAGGATGGGGTCAGGGACCCAGAAGCCCCGTGCCACCTTCTGGCAACCTCTCAAACTGTTTGCCTATTCACAGCTCACCTCACTGGTCCGTCGAGCCACCCTGAAGGACAACGACCACGCGACCAAGTATGAGAAAGTCCACAATTTCAAGGTAAGACCTGAACTTGCCTGCTTAACACTTCTTACTTTTCCTCTTCAGCTCTTTCTTTTTCACTGCCTTTATGGTGGTTATATCACATTTTGAGGTTGTTTGATTGGCATATTTTACATTTTTGGAATGACGGGGGAGACAATTGCCTCTTTGTAAAAGATCGAATATAAATTCTGATCGGCTTCTGACTAGTGAGCATCATTTTGAGTAGTCATGAAGGAGGAGGGATTGTAGTAGTCCTCAGCAACCAATAGAGTAGTCTGACTGGCTACCGGACCTGTCGTGGGTAGCTCATATAAACTGGGAGAGGGAGACAACCTGACAGAACACAACACAGCCCTTAATCCCATTCTGCCCAACCAGACGCTTGGGGACCCTCACAGAATCCAGCCGCATCTTGCTAACCACGCCACTTACCAGTCAAACACAGCAACCATCTTCTCCTAAAATAATCTCAGCCAGATATAATTTTACTAGAGCATGTGAAAATAATTAATTTGGTTTTGTGAGGTTTTTTTAAATACCAAGACTGCTATAACACCAGTCATTAGGTTTTCTCATTTGTTGTTTGTCTTGTCATTTGCACAAGATGCCTATCCTCCACGTTCCCATTCCCAAAATAACAATCTAAAACAAGAGTCCACCATGCTTTTCACAGATATATGTTGAGCATTTCTGATTTGGTCTAGCCATTACCTGGCAGAACTAGGCATTTGTTTGATGTAGTCCCTTTTAGATATGTGATAACCCTGGCATTGTCAACCATGGTACACACATACACTCCCACCACCGCCACTCTCCAACCCCCATTAAGGCCTGCCAGTCTACTTTCTAGTGCTGCTTATCTCTCACACAGGGATAATTCCCAATTGGCTCCTTCAGTGTGCGCAGGCTGTGGAGAGCCAGGGGAAAGCCTAGTATGTCCATCTATCCTTCCATCCAGTAAAAAAGTGACCATGTTTTCATCCTCTCTTCCTCTCCCCTGCAGGTGCACACCTTCCGGGGACCCCACTGGTGTGAATATTGTGCCAACTTCATGTGGGGCCTCATCGCTCAGGGAGTTAAATGTGCAGGTAAAGGGAGGGTGGGAAGCAAACTGTGGTCTCTGCTTTGTGTTTTGTCTTTTAACACACAGCTAGTTTGAACCAGGTTTCGAGGAGATGTCATATACAGCACCATACCAGTGTCTACAGGGCGTTCGTAAATTCTATCTGGTAATCTATTCGAGTTCAGAGCACTCTGGTTTGAGAGTGTCAGAGCACAGAATAATTTATGAATTTACGAACGACAAGTTGTGCCTGTTGATATGACAGGTGCCAGTAAACATTGGCTAAAAAAACGAATTGAAATGTTGCAAGTAAGTTACAATCACTAACCATCTTGATAACATGAAAATAGTCTAACCAGCGCAGCAAAGGTGAGTAAAATTAGTCAGAGTGAGCTGTTCTCTCATTTTTGTCTTTAAAGTAGCTAGCTAGTCAATGTTAGCCAGTTAGCTTGGATGCTTGGCTGCCGTTATTAGAATTTTTTTATTTAACCTTTATTTTAGGGAAAACATTTGAAAACCTACATATCTTTCGGAAAGTATTCAGACCCCTTGACTTTTTCCACATTTTGTTACGTAACAGCCTTATTCTAAAATGGATTAAATTGTTTACCCCATAATGGCAAAGCAAAAACTGGTTATTAGAAATGTTTGCAAATGTATTAAATCAAAAACTGACATTTCCATAAGGGTAAGGGTAGGCAACAACACGTCTGCCACGCTGATCCTCAACACAGGGGCCCAATGGGTGCATGCTTAGTCCCCTCCTGTACTCCCTGTTCACCCATGACTGCGTGGCCAAATACGACTCCAACACCATTTAATTTTGTTGACGACACAACAGTGGTAGGCCTGATTACCGGCAACGATGAGACCGCCTATAGGGAGGAGGTCAGAGACCTGGCCGTGTGGTGCCAGGACAACAACCTCTCCCTTAATGTGAGCGAGACAAAGGATCTGATCATGGACTACAGGAAAAGGTGAGCCGATCAGGCCTCCATGAACATCGACGGGGCTGTAGTGGAGTGGGTCGAGAGTTTCATGTTCCTTGGTGTCCACATCCCCAACGAACTATCATGGTCCAAACACACCAAGACAGTTGTGAAGAGTGCATGACAACAGCTTTTCCCCATCAGGAGACTGAAAGTATTTGGCATAGGTCCCCAGATTCTCAAAAAGTTCTACAGCTGCACCATCGAAAGCATCCTGACCCGGTTACATCACCGCCTGGTATGGCAACCGCTCGGCATCTGACCCAAGGCCCAGTACATCACTGGGGCCAAACTTCCTGCCATCCAGGACCTCCACCAGGCGGTGTCAGAGGAAGGCCCTAAAAATTGTCAGACTCCAGCCACCCTGTTCTCTCTGCTACCGCACGCAAGCGGTACTGGAGTGCCAAGTCTAGGTCCAAGAGGCTTCTAAACAGCTTTTACCCCCAAGCCATAAGACTCCTGAACATCTAATCAAATGGCTACCCAGACTATTTGCATTGCCCATCCCCCCCTTTCCCCCTCGTTCACACCGTTGCTACTCTCTGTTGTTATCATCTATGCATAGTCACTTTAGTACCTCTACCTACATGTATTTATTACCTCAACTAACCGGTGCCCTCGCACATTGACTCTGTACCGGTACCCCCCTGTATATAGTCTCGCTATTGTTATTTTACTGCTGCTCTTTAATTACTTCTTAGTTTTATTTCTTATTCTTATCTGTATTTTTTTTAAACTGCATTGTTGGTTAGGGGCTCGTAAGTAAGCATGTTGTGTTCGGCGCATGTGACTAATACAATTTGATTTGCTCTAGTTTTCAATGTCACTTTAAGGGCAAATTGATCAGAGATCGCCACTGCAGACCTTAAGAAATGATGTGCATGATAAAGTGGGTTCTTACTATTGCTCTTGTAATACAGGGCTCCCTTGCAAACAAGGCTGGTCTCAATGGGACCCCCTGCCTAAATAAAGGTTAAATAAAACATACACAATTCATCTCCAATTGGAAAAGAAATCAGATTGGCATAACATTGAGGATGCGTTTATGCGTTGTAACAGAAGAATCGTTTTTAGTGCTGCCTGCCATTTTAAATTGTGATAATGATACTTTATTTAGGCAGGACTACCCTGCCTAAATAAAGGTTCAATTAAATGATACAGCATTATTGCTAGTCTCTTTTTCTGCCCAGATTGCGGTTTGAATGTCCACAAACAGTGTTCCAAAATGGTGCCAAACGACTGTAAGCCTGACCTCAAGCATGTCAAGAAAGTATACAGTTGTGACCTTACGACCCTGGTAAAAGCCCACAATTCCAAGCGACCCATGGTGGTGGACATGTGCATACAAGAGATTGAGTCTAGAGGTGAGCAGTAGAAAACGACCCACTTGTGATGTTTTTTTGCTATACGGTTGTTATGGTTTCAGACATCCTCCAGTAACAATGTTCATGTTACTTTGTTCGAATTTCCTGACAAGTAATGGAGAGGTATGAATTTGTACTGGTGTTAGTTTGATAAATGTAAAGCTGTTTAATTTGTCATTGTCTTTCTCTCCCGTCCTTCTCTAACTGTAGGTGTTCAGTCTGAGGGCCTGTACAGAATCTCAGGCTTCAGTGATCTGATTGAAGATGTGAAGCTGGCTTTTGACAGAGGCAGGGCCCTTTTCCCTTTTGCCACTGTATCGCATTCAGTTACCTGCTTTCTGGCTGGGGCAGTCAGTGGGTATCAATTGGACTTAGGCCATGGACAGCATTTTTCAAGGACTATTGTTGATATTGCTGAAAGATTGCGGGGACTAGGTTGGACAAAAACTGATTTAATTGTTAATGGCAGTTATCAAGTAAGGCCAATCGAGTGCCAACTGAGTTTATAATCTCTAGACTGGCTGCATAGCCACAAAACAATGTCATTCTAAGTTCTTATTTTGGATGCATGCAACCGTTGTGGCATCTTTTAATTAACTGCCCCATCTATAGTTAAGTTAAACAAATTCTCCCTCTCTCCCAATAGATGGTGAAAAGGCGGACATTTCTGTGAATGTGTATGAAGACATCAATATAATCACTGGCGCACTGAAACTGTACTTCAGGGATTTACCTATTCCTCTTATCACGTATGATGCCTACCCAAGGTTCATGGAGGCAGCAAGTTAGTCCTAAACTTAGCCCGTTTAATGAATATTTCTATTTAGATTTTTATTTGGTGTGTGTTACGGTTCCTATCCTGCAGACGCTGACTGTGTGTCCGTTTTGTCGGGTTCTAGAGATTACAGATCCAGACAAGCGGTTAGAGGACCATCATGAAGCTCTGAAGCTGCTGCCACCTGCACACTGTGAAACACTGTGTTATCTCATGGCCCACTTAAAGAGGTGAGACCAAATATTGTAGTATATTATGGTAAAACAGGCGTATAGTGCCTAGTCATTGAGTAGAGACAATGATTAGATGTACAGTCTATTAAAACTTCTTAGGGAGCGACGTCCCGTCAACGGGACAGTTGTAAGTCATGCAGAGCGTTGTGTCATGATCGCAGATTTTAGAGAAACAACAAATGTCAGTACGTATGTGTCTAATATCGGCTGAAAGCTTCAATTCTTGTTAATATAACTGCACTGTCAATTTACAGTAGCTATTACTGCGAAAAAATGTCATGCTATTGTTTGAGAGCCCCTAACAACAACACTTTTTTCACCGCGATAGGTTTGATAAATTCACCGCTGAAGGTGAAATGTGTACTTACATTCTGAAATCTTGCTCTGATTTATCATCCAAAGGGTCCCAGAGATAACATGAAGTGTCGTTTTGTTGGATAAAATCCTTTTTCATATCTTAAAAAGGTCCATATAGCATGCATGATGGATTTTGTATTTCCAGTTGTTCAATTTGCAAAGAACAGAATCTGTGAAAATCTAACCCTAAACGTTGTTTGAACCAGTCAAATCACATTTGTATGTATTCCTCTGAGATCCTAGAACGTAACCGGACTTCACTATATCATTAGGTTTGTAGTATATCCTATAGGACACCAAATTTGGTCAGAGAGCGACGCTTTCATGGCACGCCAATGACACGGGCGGTCTTCAACTTTGTCAAATAAGCATCAATCGGGGTCAAACAAAGCTAACTAGATAGCCAATGATCTGGGCTTAACGGGAGTATCTGGAAACCCTATATCTGTCGCAAAATGCAGCTGCTAACCTTGTGCGACAGCATGCCTTTTCCTTTTGGACAAAAATTATACGAATATTCCGAGTTACGAAGTTATGAAAACTGGTTGTTTTGCAAATGTTTAACTTATAATATGGCTACTAATACTGGAAAAGCTAAATCAAAGTCCAAGTATACAGATTTGACGAAATTCTTGAATAAAAACGTTATATGAATGCAAAAATGTCTCCTTCACGATTTGCCCAAATGTCATGTAGTTCGCTCATACTTCAAGATATCTGTCTGAAACTTTGCGCATACACAGCTGCCATCTTATGGACACCATCAGAATTACAACCAGAGTGATAGCTTGAAGTGAGACCTTTCAGTTGCATTTCAAAGATGGTGGTAAAAAGAAAAAAAAGCGGTTGGTTTTTTTCTTTGTATTTTCTTCTACCAGATCTTTTGTGTTTATATTCTCCTACATTCAATTCACATTTCCACAAACTTCAAAGTGTTTCCTTTCAAATGGTACCAAGAATATGCATATCCTTGCTTCAGGGCCTGAGCTACAGGCAGTTAGATTTGGGTATGTCATTTTAGGCAAAAATTGAAAAAAAGGGGGCTATCCCTAAGAAGTTTTAACAATAACAAAAAAATCTGGAGATGTCTTGATTGCATAAATATGTGCGCACCTGAACAATAGTTGGTGGAAGCACCTTTGACAGCCATTAGGATGTTAAAAATAGTTTTTTGGCCACAAATAAAAATGCCTATTTGTAATTCTCACACCACTTTGCAATGAGCTGGAGGCAGTATGCGTTTCTAAAACATATACTATAGCTACTTAATTGTTTGAAACCTGTGCATTTTACTACATAGTATGAGGCATGTTTTACCTTGTTTCAACGTAGCCAAGGCAACATGTCACCATCAGTAGAGGCAATTATTTTATACAGACATTGAAACTAGTAGCTCATTTCTTGTTCTATTTTTATTTCAACTGTCTTTCATTTTCCGGTAGCCAAATGCACATTTGCGTGTAGCCTACTGCCTTGTGCATATTGCTGTGCTAATAATGTTAAGCAATAATAGTTTATCAACATTTTAAGCTAAACGGTCTTGATCTGTTGTATCAGATTCATTGCTTTTAAAAAGAAAATGTATGTCACCTAGGCCTTCTGATTTTATGAATGAATGTGGTATCTATCCACAACTGAGTCTGGGCTATTTATTTCTCGACAAGCTGACCAATAGAATAGTTAAACTTTTTTTCTACTATGCGTATAGTAGATTTCCCCAAGTAAATTGAATTAAATTGCCAACATGTATATAGCCGAATTAGCCTACTCCTGTCTATACAGAAATAAGTAAAATAATTCAAAATAGACTACTAAAGCATGATTTGGCCACAGAGGATCATTAGCTTCAGTCGGAAGGAAAGGCAGCGAGCGCTGCAAATACCAAATAGATTGTTGATTTACGACTGTCACTGAAAAGTAGAGGCCCAGCCAGGCATATTACAATATTTCTAAATTACATCGCAGGAAAACATAGTTTGGAAAGCAAATGGCTATTGCTGTAAAGAGAAGACAATGAAAAGACTAATCTGTATTTTAGATATCAAAATGTTCATCTTAATTGAGCGAATAACAGTAGTCCTATAGCCTACCTTATTGGCACCAGCGGAGAGCATCGGCTATCATTGTTGGGTCAGTCCCACTTAAGTTTGTTTTTGGACAATAATTTCCTCCTCCAGTTTAGATGAACGTCGTATTTGTGTCTCCCCTTATCGTAGGCCTATTATATGGACAACCTTGTTTTTATTAATTGTGAGTTTCAGCAGAGTAGGCTACCCTGTAATTTGTCTTATTAAAAAAGATTCTGCTAATGTCTCCAGTCATATAAAGTGTAGTAGAATTGCATGAAATGTGTTTTTCACGTGCAAAGAAAGAAGAAATGTATCTGATATAGCCCAGGCCTCTACACTATACTCGCTCAGCCATGCATTGATTGGTATTTTATTTGCAAACAGTGATTGAGTCATAGCCTACTATTTGTAATGTGATCTTACATCAGACTTCAAATGTGATGATGAATGGTATTTTATATTATAAAGGTGCATTTTTATGGTGAAAATTTGCTTCCCCAAACTTATGGGTCTGGTACATTTCTCAAATGTAATTTAAATGAAAATGCTGCCGGTCAAATGTGTGGCGCCACATTTTCCTAACGGAGTCCCTGGCATGCACGTATTTTGCCGCTCTGTTCCAGTGGAATCTAACAGCATCTTTATCTCACGTTGAATAGTTGATTCCTGCCATGTCAATTAATTTATTCTGTTATAGTATTTATAATATAATGCAATATAGTACAATAAAAATATTTTTTTTCCATATGAATAACTAGTGAGATGTTCCAAATTCTAATCCATCTTCGATACAGTGTGCGCATCAATTCACTTTGTTTTTCTTGCCATTGTGAACTAAGCGTTGTACATTTGTAAATTCAATCACCCCTCTTCCCGACAGCTAAAGGTCCGAACCTTCTGCGCAGGTGCTGGGTTCTCTACTTTGCACAGTCTCTGCTCTACTCGTTGAGCTGCCCAGAGAACATGCTACCCTGGCGAATGATGCTTTTTTAATAAAGTTAGATCAAAGCTGAATCAATGTCTACAAGATCACATAATGATAGTATTCTATATAACATAACCGAATATAATAGCATAGTATAACATACTGTAAGTCAAATTACATCACCTAATTTCATATGAGATTTTCGGGTGATTGTGCGCATGGTCACATTTTTCTCATGCGGCCAAAACTCAGCAGCGCTTGCCAAAGAATCACATGCACAACGTGATTCGAATCTTCAGTTCTGGGGAAAAGGGATCCATGGGGGTGGGATCCGCAGCCTCTGCCTTATTTTAATTACAAAATCAAATACCCGTCGGCCAATGGCGGTTCTAGTGTTAGAATGTGTAAATACTTGTGAAGCAGCTTATTGTGTGACTTAAGGAAAATCTTAGGACAAATACTTATGCAATCAAGACAGGCCTTTTTTCAATTATTATTAATTGTAAAGTTAATATTTTTTACTAGGCATTATATGTTAACAGTAGCCAATAATTTGTTTTATGGTAGAAAACTAATTTGGCCTTGAATGAGCATGTCAATGGCACCCAAAGGTTTTTTTTTTTTTTTTTTGCTGTTTCTCTCTCTTTGCCTGACCCTTTCCTGTTCCTCTTCAAAGGGTAACCCAAAATGAGAAAGACACCCTGATGAATGCAGAAAACCTTGGCATTGTTTTTGGGCCCACCCTCATGCGTGCCCCAGACCTGGATGCGATGACGGCGCTCAATGACATCCGCTACCAGAGACAGGTGGTGGAGACGCTTATAAAGAACGAAGACATTCTGTTCTGAAAGGGGATGACAAACAATGAAGGAATCTTAAATCATGAATAAGCTATTTACTCATAATTTAGAAAGGAGGAAGTGACAATGTTTTTAATATTTTCCCTTTGTAAAACCAAGACTTGAATAATAATGGAGTTTTTGCACCATTGTACATGATTTTCCACTCCCAGTGAACCATGTCTGAAGAGATGTCTGTTGGGTTTGAATCACGTACCTTAGACTTGTCTTTTGCATGTTCATCCCCCCCATTTGTGTCGGGGTAATTGATGGAACACACATTCCTTTGGATAGCTAGTATGTGATTTTGTTTTCAGATATTGGGTCAAACCAAAAGGAAAGAGAGAGGACTCAACTTTATCTCTGACATTGTAGTGTCTTTGACAGCATGGGCAGTGCCATTGATGCTAAAACCCATAGGAATCCCCATCCAGTTGGCTACTTTTAATACTTTGAAATGGCGGCGGCATGGTGGAAGCCCTCAATGGCAATGTCCATGCCAAAATGGGTTATATACATGATGAGTCCTCTATCTCTATGGGTCACACTCACTCATTAACGGCTCTCTCTGATCTTGTAGATGTGGCTCATTTGTTTCATGATGGGTTTATTTTTCCTGTGAATCACTAATGTACCTGGATGTAACATAGAATACCATCAGTTAAAAACCTTGTTTATTTTGTTTAAAATTGTCGTTTGTATGTTGTTCATTTCAAATAAATGAAGTGGGATATTTATATAATTTCAGCCAGTAGTTCTAAAGTTAGCCTAGCACTCACAAGCCATAAAAGGTGCCTTAAATGTAGTATATCATATTAGCGGTGTGTCCCATGTACATTTGCACTTCATTTATATTATAATGAGGTGCCACACCATTTGTCCTGACTGCCCCTATTGTCAGAGTATCCAATGTGCCCAAGTGATCAAGCCTGCCACTTTTACCTTGCAGCATCATTGTATGTGTACCTTCCTATCAACATTGTCCATCTGTTTTGGTTGTTTGAAGTATCCCTTTATTCCTTGACAGACTATGGCACAAAACTTTTCTAGTTTAAAAAGTATAAATGGTACCAAATAGCTCAATGGATGCAAAGTTGAGTCAGTCTGGTTTAATTCGAACCTAACTAACCAGTTTGATTACAATGGGAAGCCCATCCACAGTGGATGGCCCATCATCAGGCAATTAAGTATGCTAAGCCTGTGACAAGGTCTGTGAGAGTTTTGTGCAAGAAGGATCAGTCATGTATCCCAGTTTTGCGGAACAGTGTAGCTTAATAACAGGAAGAATAAACCGATATCATGACATGCCTTGCTCATATCGCTATCAAAATATTAGATTTCTATCAAATTATTAATATTGGTGCCCACCACCAAAAATTTACAAAATGTAGGGCCCTATAAAATCACTTTTTCTCAAATTAGTTTTGTTGCAGTTTTTTCCCAATTTTTTTTTTTTAGGTTTTTGCTCTCAATCTTTATAGAAAGAAAACCAAGTTGGATGTTCTAAGTTCACAACAATGCTTAAACCACATCAGGGGACTACTTTTGAGCTCTGAGTTTTTTTAAAAGAAATTAAGATTGTGTGTAAATTAAGTGCACAACAGCAACACACCGTGTTTTGGTTAGCATAGGTTTCTGTAGCACTCGTGATCGCAAAGTTTGCTAAACAAATGGCCACTGGATTGATGCAAATAATCATATCATTTTGCCAGGTAGGCTACTTTGTAGTATAACATTTAATTGAGAAGGTTTTTGGGAAAGCCTTCCCATATCTACCAGAAGATGGTTATCATTAGCATCATTGCTAACGGCTACACAAAGTATAGACATACACACACACACACACAGATGGGGGCATTCCTGTGCTGTTTCAGAAAGTTGCAGGAAAATACAAATCACTGATGCATTTTGTTCAGGTCTTATGATTAACTTTTTTAACGTTGTTGAATTCTGTTTTAATATCTGTATTCCTTTTCCTTCCACATTCTCCGGAACGCAGATTTGATAGAGCCCTAAAAATTATGCCAAACTACCTTCCTCGAGCGAGCAAGTGAAACTTGTGGGTTCTATGTTGTGGATTACCTGTCATAGGGACTGGCCTGTGTTGCAGGTTTATCAAGACCAACATGGAATTATTGATTTCGATGGCAACATTACAAAAAAGGTAGGCCTGTATTTTCTCAATGGCTGAAAAGCAAGCTAAATGTATTATATTCCTTGAGCAAAAAGTATTTTTCATCCAGCTCTACGCAGTGAGTAATGAAAAGTAGCCGATACAGCAATATTGTTTTCCGTACAAAGTACACAAATAATTGTTAGGAATAATATTTAGGCCTAATTAAAATGTTTAAGTACCAACACTAACGGACCAGTTATACTAGGCACTACCTCTAGCAGCAATCAAAATAATGGAGACCAGTCATTTTTGATGGAGGGTAGCAGACACGAGTATACATTCAGACTTAAATCAGCAGTTATGAGCTTGGCAACCAGGGCTCACCGTCCCGCGTTTATGCGATAAATCGGAGGTGGGATTGTCTTCCTAGCTAGCTCTAACACCGTGCTGGACAGGCTAATTGCAAATGTGACGTGCAAAGGAAGATCTTGGTGATTCCTAGTCCTACTACTTTGTAGCTATTGATATAACTGGGTCTTGAAGGGGCAATCTGCAGTTGCTACATCCATTTGTGGACTTTTAAATTAATGATATACTCATTGATTCTTGATGAATATAACTTATAACCTAGTTCAACTGTTTTACCCCATCAGAACCCAAACTATAAACTCAAAATAGAAAATATAAGCCCAAAATATAAGCTTACAATGTAAATGTAAACAAACACTGTATAGCCTCAAAACATGATTAATTCAAATCTATTTTTTTTATATATATAAAATAATTAAGGCGCAACAGCAAAATAACAGTAGTGAGGCTATATACAGGGGGTTCCGGTACAGAGTCAATGTGCAGGGGCACCGGTTAGTTGAGGTAATATGTACAGTTGAAGTCAGAAGTTTACATACACCTTAGCCAAATACATTTTAACTCAGTTTTTCACAATTCTTGAATTTAATCCCAGTAAAAATTCCCTGTCTTAGGTCAGTTAGGATCACCACTTCATTGTAAGAATGTGAAATGTCAGCATAATAGTACAGTGATTGATTTCAGCTTTTATTTATTTCATCACATTCCCAGTGGGTCAGAAGTTTACATACACTCAATTAGTATTTGGTAGCATTGCCTTTAAATTATTTCACTTGGGTCAAACGTTTTGGGTAGCCTTCCACAAGCTTCACACAATAAGTTGGGTGAATTTTGGCCCATTCCTCCTGACAGAGCTGGTGTAACTGAGTCAGGTTTGTAGGCCTTCTTGCTCGCACACGCTTTTTCAGTTCTGCCCACACATTTTCTATAGGATTGAGGTCAGGGATTTGTGATGGCCACTCCAATACCTTTACTTTGTTGTCCTTAAGCCATTTTGCCACAACTTTGGAAGTATGCTTGCGGTCATTGTTCATTTGGAAGACCGATTTGCAACCAAGCTTTAACTTCCTGACTGATGTCTTGATGTTGCTTCAATATATCCACATAATGTTTCTCCTCATGTTGCCATCTATTTTGTGAAGTGCACATTTGTAAGTGACCCCAAACTTTTGAACGGTAGTGTATATGTGTGTGTGTGTGTGTGTGTGTGTGTATATATAAATATAGAAAGGTGTTCTTACCAGATACACACTTAAATTTAAAATGGCCAATATAAGAGTCTCTAGCTCTGGTATTGTACTGCTGAATGTCTCTAATAAAAGTAAAATAGTTGGGGGCTAAGTCAGTAATAACCAGTTTAATTAATATAACCCTTAATTAATACAAGCCAACCTAGCTGATTTAAAATGTTCGACCTCCAGTACATGGGGATAGTTTAATTGGCTGGTCAGTAGCTTATTCTTTAGATGTTTGGGGCTGCTGGTGAATCATGGTGTGCACGCATAGTCAAAGTGATACTGAACTAGCCTACCTGCTAGATGGTGTCACTATCAAGCCATTTTGAGGTCCGAGCTAGGAATTAAATGTTTTTGCTTTATCTTTGTTAAAACCTTCAGGGCCATAGCTTACCAGTCAGGTACCTATCCAATTCACACCCAAGGTAGCTGACTGATGTACTTGGTGTAACTTCTGAGTTGCCAACTTTGACACTAAAACAGGGGACCTTGCAAGCTTTGCTCTGGAACCAAATAAGATTGATTGCGTTTTTCCAAGATGCAGAGAAAGATTTATCGAAAAATCTATTTGCTGATATTGGATAACTGCACTGAGTATATTTTTCTTATGGGACACAAGTAGAGTCATTTGCATACAAAACAATTGACAAGAGCAGGATGATTTATGTTAAAAAAAAAAAAATGTAGGGTTGGGGTGACCGAAGGAAGACATGGGTGACTGCTTGTATCTCTCAGTCTTGGGCTGTGGACAAGGCGGCAGTTAGCTAGTCTTGTAAAGGGACCTTTAAAGAGGAAAAAGTCCAGGCACAATTTCTCTCTTTGCTCATGGAATGAGGGTAGTGATAATGAATTTAGTGCAGCCTTGTATCTGAGATATGCTGTGCCAAGGATGATTCGCCAAGCCTGCTTTTGGTTGCGCTCTAGCTGGTCAGAGTGCCTGAGTTTAGGAGTCAGTGCCAGGGCCGGCAGGGGAAGCGGGCCCGATTCTTTCCCTGGGCGGAGTACACCCAGAATTCACTTCGTCACTCCTCCACCAGGCTGTCTCCTTTCCAGTGCGTCCTGGGGTACCAGCCGGCCCTGTCTCCGTGGACCCCGAGCCAGAGCTCCTGTAGAGGAGGTTTGGAACACTGCCCAGGTTATGCTCCAACGCGCCGTCCGCCACCAGAAAGAGCTCCAGGCTCCAGTGTTTCATCCTGGTGATCGCGTCTGCCTTCCACCAGGAACCTCCCACTCTGCCTGACCTGCCGGAAGCTGAGCCCCCGGTTTGTGGGGCCATGCAAAGTCCTCCAGAGGATCAATGAAATAACGTACCCATTACAGCTCCCCACTAGAACTGCCTTATCCTGTTAAGGACAGGGGGCAGTATTTTCACGGCCGGATGAAAAACGTATCCGATTTAAACTGGTTACTACTCTTGCCCAGAAACGAGAATATGCATATTATTAGATGTATTATAGTAGATTTGGATAGAAAACACTCTGACGTTTCTAAAACTGTTTGAATGGTGTCTGTGAGTATAACAGAACTCATATGGCAGGCAAAAACCTGAGAAAATTCCAAGCAGGAAGTGGAAAGTCTGAGAATTGTAGTTCTTCTTTAGATTCTCTATCGAAACTACAGTATCTGTGGGGTTATGTTGCACTTTCTAAGGCTTCCATTGGCTGTCTAAAGCCTTCAGAAAGCGGATTGAGCCTTCTCCTGTCTCTGGGCAGAGTATAGTAGCTCAGTTTCTCAGTGGTCTGCCTGGGGACAAAGAGATTGGATATGCGTGTTCCCGCGAGGATGTTGTTTTTTCTTTTCCTCCTTGAATGAATACGAGAAAAAAAATGGCATAAAAATGTATTTTAAACAGCGTTTGACATGCTTCTAAGTACGGTAATGCAATATAAAAAAAAAAAAATCCACCGTAATTTGCAAATAAATTCATAAAAAATCCTACAATGTGATTTTCTGGAGAAATTCTTTTTCTCATTTTGTCTGTCATAGTTGACGTGTACCTATGATGAAAATTACAGGCCTCTCTCATCTTTTTAAGTGGGAGAACTTGCACAATTGGTGGCTGACTAAATACTTTTTTGCCCCACTGTATATGCTTGCTTTGAAAATGGCTGTGTGATTATTTTTGGCTGGGTACTCTCCTGACATAATGTAATGTTTTTCTTTCGCTGTAAAGCCTTTTTGAAATCAGACAATGTGGTTAGATTAACGAGAGTCTTATCTTTAAAATGGTGTAAAATAGTTGATTGTTTGAGAAAATTGAATTGTGGTATTTTAGTTGTTTTTGTATTTCGCGCCATGCGATTCCATTGGCTGTTGGCTAGGGGTCCCGCTGGCGGAACGGCGTTCCCCCTGGACATCGAGGGAAGCCCGTCAGATGCCGTCAGATCCCTCCTGGACTCCCGACGTCATGGGGGTCAGCTCCAGTATCTGGTGGACTGGGAGGGGTATGGTCCAGAGGAGTGCTGTTGGGTTCCAGTGGATGACATATTGTATCAACAGAAAATCCTCAAATCTACACCATTTTGCGATTCTACATAATTTGTGCTCTTGCCCATATATACTGCCAATTTTAATATGTTCCCTAATATCCACTGTCCTTGATTCTCACAAGGATTATTCAACCCCAAAATCTGCTAAGGAGCAGGGTTGATTCAAGCTCTCTGATTGATAAAATATAATATTTTTCTTGCCTCACACCCAAGCTAACTGGCTGAAGTTGGCTAGCTTGTTAGCTAAAGCTACTTCCGGACACAGAAAAGAGATTACATCTTCACTCTCCATTCTACTCACCTAGCAGAGCTGGTTAGGCTTTTTACATGTTCTTCAAAACATTGGTGACTAACTGTGCTGCTGGCAATAATTCAAATTATGTTATTTCCCTAACGTTTACTGACACCGGCCATATTTAACCTGCAAAAGTCAGGGCGAATTTACCAAGTACCCCATTTAACAATGTCCATTCTCAAATTACTTCACAAATCAGTATGGCTAGTGCGATTACACTGATAGAACGCTAACATCAATACGCTGATGTATTGAGCTAATGACTCTTTTAAATCATTGTGCCAAGTCACAATGACATCACTGAATTCTCTAAAATTTGAATTTTTCTGTCAGCAGGGCCGAATTTTATCCATGATTTAGATTTCTTTCCCCATATTCGAGCCGAATTGGTAGAATGTGCATGCGCTTCTATTAGTGATTTTATGGCTTTGCTATAGTGTACCTCTTCTATGAATTTATTCCCGCTCCCCTCTCCTCACGGTTTTAATATATGCAGATCTTTTTCTGAGACTATTTCCAAAATCCTGTAAACAGTCATATAATTCTCTAACAAATTATCCATAAAGAGACCACTCTGAAACTACGTACGTCTACATATTGGTTGTTTAAGTTGCATCTCAATATATTCCCAGTACTATTTTATCAAATCTCTAGTAATTGATTATACACACACGTTTATTTCTCATTCATGTTTTTTCATAACTTCACAGAATCAATATATAACGTAGGAAATCTTAGATACTCACATTAATTAACCACTCCATCTGCGTTTCCAACAACTGTTGATCCATACACTCCCATTGGAACCCAAAAAAGTTAGTTTACCGGATGCTGCCCTATGGGAATAATGCTCCACACGTATCCTCAACAATTCCTTAGACTTCCATAAATTATAGACTTGCTATTTTCTAAAATAACATCTAGCACTGAATAATACCACCCTGTAATATTCTGATGGCTATTCTATCCTAATTTAAGTCAGCTTATTTTACACATTTCTACATGTATCCAAACTTCAGATTTACCCTTATTTCCACACTCACATTTCACACAGTACTGTTTCCAAAACATACTTAATCAATTAGTTGTTTTCTACAATATTTTTGAAACCTGCAGGAATATTTTCTAATGTCTATCTCAGGATTAGGTCCTGAGATAACACCACTCATACATGTATGTCTTACAATACAAACCCATGGTAAACACCCACCACATCTGATCTATGGAATGCCAGCTGTAGTTTTTTTTTTATCACCAAGCCATCACTTAATCAGTTGCCAGCCCAAGATACATAAGACTCCTCACAGTTAACTCAGAAAGGAGAGAGTCTTAAGAACCTTACTCTATTAAAACCTCTCTGGGATAGGGGGTAGTATTTTCACATCCGGATGAAAAGCATGTCCAAAGTAAACTTACTCAGGCCCAGAAGCTAGGGTATGCATATAATTAGTATATTTGGATAGAAAACACTCTGGAATTTCTAAAACTGTTAGAATGTCTGTGAGTATAACAGAACTGATTTGGCAGGTGAAACCCCGAGCACAATCCATCCAGGGAATTTTGTTGTTGTTGCGGTCATTGTGTTTTCCAATTATTTATTAGGGCCCAGATTGCAGTTCCTATGGCTTCCACTAGATGTCAACAGTCTTTAGAAATTGTTCGATGTTTTTCTTTTGAGAAATGAAGAAAATACACCGGTGTCACTCTGAAGGGCTTTAGTCTTTTATTGCGCGTTAACTGGAGCGCGCTTCACGTTGTTTTTATCTGGTATTAGAAACAGTTTATTCCGTGTTAAATGTTATAATTTATTTACATTTTAGGATACCTAAGGTTGGATTAGGAACGTGGTTTGAAATGTTTGGACCAAGTTTACAGGTAACTTATTAGATACTTTGTAGTCATGTTGGAACCGGTGTATTTCTGAATCAAACGCGCCAAATAAATTGACATTTTGGGGATATAAAGAAGGAATTTATCGAACAAAACAACCATTCATTGTGTCACATGAGATTGCAAAAAGAAGATGATCTTCAAAGGTAAGGCATTTATTATATGGCTATTTCTGACTTTTGTGTCGCACCTGCCTGGTTGAAAAATGATTTTCATGTGTTTGTATGTGGGGCTCTGTCCTCAGATAATAGCATGATCTGCTTTTGCCGTAAAGCCTTTTTGAAATTTGACACAGCGGCTGTATTAACAAGATGTTAACCTGTTGGGGCTAGGGGGCAGTATTTGCACGGCCGGATAAAAAACGTACCTGATTTAATCTGGTTACTACTCCTGCCCAGTAACTAGAATATGCATATAATTGTTTGATTTGGATAGAACACACACTAAAGTTTCTAAAACTGTTTGAATGGTGTCTGTGAGTATAACAGAACTCATTTGGCAGGCCAAAACCTGAGAAGATTCCAAACAGGAAGCACTCTCTCTGACCATTTCATGGCCTTATTGATCATCTCTAACAAAAACAGAGGATCTCTGGCATGACGTGACATTTTCTAACGCTCCCATAGGCTCTCAGAAGGCGCCAGAAAGCTGAATCGTGGCTTTGCAGGCCATGGCTGAAAAACAGTAGCGCATTTTGATAGTGGTCGATCTGAGGACAATGGGACGGGGCGCGCGTGTCCGAGTCGACTCCATGTTTACTTTCTCTCTCTTTGAACGAAAACCACCACTCCCGGTCGGAATATTATCGCTTTTTTACGAGAAAAATGGCATAATAATTGATTTTAATGGATATGCAATAGTTCATTGGATCAGTCAAACTTTGCAGCTGCCATCTAGTGGCCAAAGTCTAAATTGCACCTAGGCTAGAATAATTCATTATGGCCTTTCTCTTGCATTTCAAAGATGGTACAACAAAATACAAAAAAACTCATGCTTTTTTCTTTGTATTATCTTTTACCAAATCTAATGTGTTATATTCTTCTGCAATAATTTCACATTTCCACAAACTTCAAAGTGTTTCCTTTCAAATGGTATCAAGAATATGCACATCCTTGCTTCTGTCCTGAGCGACCGGCAGTTAGATTTGGGTATGTCATTTTAGGCGAATTTAAAAAAAAAGGGCGGATCTTTAAGAGATTTTTAAGGAACTTGACAACAAAACAATTTTTGTTATTTTGTTACTTTAACAGAACATTTCTTAAAAGTTCAAACATGGTTAAATTTAAATTAAAACATTATTAATGTTCTAGGACCATTCTCAAACTGGTTTGACATTGGGAACATGAAGAACGTGCACCTTTTCTTGATGGTAGCAAAAGATCAATCACAGGGTAGAAAAAGACGATGCACTTATGCTCAACTTTTGTGAAAAGTAACCCATGGAGATGAGCATCGATATCAGGTTGAGCGTCCACCTGTTGTTATTTTGTCACAACATGTCACTGAAGATGATCAGCTTGATCACCTCTGGTTTGGTAAGTGGAGTTAACTTTGTCTGCACCCACTTCAGTATGCAGCTTCCCAACTCAAAGAACCATCTGTATGCAATTCCCTCATGCCAGACACATATGTACTCTATGTAGGATCTTCTGTTCCAAGTTCCTGGATGCACAGATTGAAGTTGGACAGCTGCCACTGGTGGTAAACATTGGAGTGGGTCACATTTTGGTGTGTACGCCACTCCCTGCAGATTGATAGAAATGACATGGCAGGCCCAGGAAATTTATTATGTTGCTCTTTTGTGTGCTACAGTCTTTCCAGTATGTGATAGTACAGTAGGGTTTTAGTGCTCCAAAGTCATGGCTATATGGCATGAAAGTGACATGTTGGCTGTAATATTTTTGTGCATGGAAATTATGTAGACTATATATTGAATTGAAAGGAAGGCGTGATTTCAATTACATATCTGTTGTACCAATTGGGAGTGGAGTTAGTCAAAATTAGATTTTTTTGTACTGGTTGCTTCATATGGTGGTGTTGGTTTAAAGTTGACAGAAAGGGAAAGTAAGTGTTTAACCTTTTACTGCAGTGGGCTAAATCAGGGTCACACATTGATTAATGGTAGTTTTAAACAAATCTACTTTGAAACAAAAGTATTCTCCTCACATACATGGTTATGGGCTTTAAAAAAAATAAGACACCTGTACCATGTTAGATAGAGAGTTGAGATGTATTCCATTTTGAGTTTGCATCCCAATATTACACTTTATATACACACACACAGAAGACTGAAATAAAACAAAACTGTTTGACAAACAGCAGATTTTCATCGTAAAAAAAAAACTTTATTAATTATGAAAAATATTAAGAACATTCCACCCATGAGGCTAAAGAGGGCGCTTTTGGTCAATTAATGCAGGAAAGGGCTACTCACACTTGTTTATTGGAAAATCTTTCGCATTAAGGAAGCTTAAAACTAACTTAATTTTAGCTGTAAGGTAAATGGACTGTAACGAAGACGCAGGGAGTCAGGAAGCAGGTGTAGTCAGATTAATATGAACAAACAGAGAGAATGCAAGAACAAGACAAGAGTAGCGTTTGAACATGAACACAAACAATTGTGGTAGCAGGATAACAAGATTGTTATAATTATGCACCAAATGGTTGTTTTATTTTTAAATTTGATCTCCACTATCCTATTGAAAATGAACTTGTCAGGACGAGACTGACATCTTTTCTCAGCCAGTCGAAATCATGAATCAGCATAATTTTTATGGATATATACAAAGAAATGTCAATAGAAAAACAGGTTAAACTAAATTAAATGCAGCTACTTTGCTGTTATTCTAGCTGCACGGTTTGACGTGACTGTCTTAGCCGTAGTTGGCTAACTAGCAAGCAAGGGATAAGAGCATTGCCAGCCAGCACGGCAACAGAACATTTAGAACGAACGACTGGGTTGCGTCTCTGGCAACCTAACAGCAACTATACAGTAGATGTGTCAGGACTATGCCTATATTTTCATTGAGGGATGACATAGTAGCCTATTAATACACTTATCAAAATGTATTTATCAAAACATTTTTTTATTTACTTGGTAACCTGTTGTAGAAAGCAATTGTACACTCAAGGTTGTGCTAAATGACTTGTAGCATGCCTTCTCGTGTACAATTGCTTTATTTTAGTAGGGAAAACATATTGGGACCTAGGCCTCTTTAGAAATGTGCCCTGTATATACAACATAAATATACACATTACACCCATATATATTAAGATTAAATGTATTTTGAATAGAGGATGCTTTTACACCTTCTTCTGCGCATGCCTTTCCTTTCCTATGCACTTCTAGTTGGTATTCAGACTTACCTTATGCAGGTGTGTAACAGGCTTTGTAGGCGTGGTTGTCATGTGCATGCGGAATACATTTAATTCAACCGCTGAAAACCCTTCCACTTGCTTGCCAACATATTTTCTCATGGAGTTTTCATTCAATAGGGTTTTAAGTACAATTATCTTAAGGCATCGCTTTACATTATGTTGTACCTTTCATTAGAATTTTGTTGACAGACTAGAATACATCGAGAGAACGGGTTAAGAATATAGGGATCAATGAAAGCAATTCGTCTCTGTTTCAACACCAACTGGTAGATTAAAAAATGCTCTGATTTTAGGGCCTCCCGAGTGGTGCAGCGGTCTAAGGCTCTGCATTGCAGTGCAAGCTGCGTTACTACAGATCCTGGTTCGATCCCGGGGTGTGTCGCAGCTGGCTGTGACCAGGAGACCCATGAGGCGACGCACAATTGGCCCAGCGTCGTATGGGTTAGGGGAGGGTTTGGCCAGCCGGGATGTCCTTGTTCTATTGCGCTCTAGTGACTCCCGTGGTGAGCCGGCCACATGCACGCTGACACGGTCGCCAGGTGTACGGTGTTTCCTCCGACACGTTGGTGCAGCTGGCTTCCGGGTTAACTTGCATTGTGTCAAGAAGCAATGCGGCTTGGCGGGGTTGTGTTTCGGAGGACGCATGGCTCTCAACCTTCGCCTCTCCCGAGTCCGTACGGGACTTGCAGCGATGGGACAAGACTATAACTACCAATTTGGATATGACGAAAAGAGGGTAATAAAGGGTTAAGAAACTATATATGAATCATAAAAGAAAATAGGTTTGGAAAGCTTTTTTCAAACTTCCAATATTTTATGGCTTGAACATGACAAACCACTGTATTTTTGATTAACCAATGTATTTTGTGAGTAAAGTACATTGGTTAGTCAAAAATAGTGGTTTGTCATATTCAAGTTCAAGCCATAAAATATTGGAAGATTGAAAAAAGTGTACAATAAGAGTTGAACAATAGTCCTATTTAATCCTCACGAATCATGGAACTGTATGAAAACAATCCAGTCGTCATGAACCATGCGCCAGGCTCCAGGTTTAACCTGCTACGTGTGGTCTGAGTTCCAAAATGTATGTAAGCGTAAAAATGGTGGAATTATGTCAATGTCAGAATACAGCATATCTGTAGACACACCTCTGCCATACCTTCATTTCTTAGATCTCCACCCCGAATAAATACTGAGTGAATAGCATGCCTAAGATCAAAGTCAGAATATGCATAGAAAGAAAGTGCAAAGGGAATTACGTTCCAAAGCATGCGGGTTGGAATCAGCCCCTAAGTACAAGTGGCTCCACAGGACACAAATGTATTACGGAATGCACATCAATCCTAGATGATAGTGCAGATCTAGCACCCACTATCAGCTGCCTAGGCTACATACTTGCCATCTCCCATGGCTACAGTGGACACAACTCAGCCAGGTATCACAATGACATTAGTATGACACCATTTCACAGTAGAGACTCTTACTTTGATTTATTTTTTTATTTAACTAGGCAAGTCAGTTAAGAAAAAAATCTTATTTACAATGACAGCCTACCATCGAACAGTGGGTTAACTGCCTTGTTCAGGGGCAGAACAACAGATTTTTACCTTGTCAACTCTGGGATTCAATACAGCAACCTTTCGGTTACTAGCTCAACGCTCTAACATTTGTGACATAATTGACGGCACAATTACTAGTATCAATGATAAGAACAACTTGAATGATGTAATTTAGTCATTTAACAGACACTCTTATCCAGAGAGACTTACAGAAACAATTAAGGTTAAGTGCCTTACTCAACAGATATTTCACTTAGTCGGCTTGAAGATTCAAACCAGCAACCTTTTCGTTACTGGCTCAAAACTCTTAAAAGCTAGGCTACCTGCCACCTGCATAGGTTGTTAATTCTTCTTGCCACAAGTCTTTAGTGTCACACTTCTGATGGAAACACAATAACACTAGAGCATACATTAACATAAAACACTGGTATGGGGCTAAATCTCATTGTAAAAACACCAAATGGCTATGTTTACACAGGCACTCCAATCCTTATCTTTTCTCCAATTATTGGAAAAATAACTGATCTGATTGGTCAAAAGACAAATTAGTGGTAAAAATATCAGAATTGCCTAAATGTGATTTAAAACAACATTGATGTACTCTTAAATAACATAAGGCTGCGTTTACACAGGCAGCTAAATTCTTACAATTTTTCCACTAATTGGTCAAATATTTTCCAAAGCTGATCTGATTGGGTGGCAGGTAGCCTCGTGGTCAGAGCGTTGGACTAGTAACCGAAGGTTGCAAGATCGAATCCCCGAGCCGACAAGGTAAAAATCTGTTGTTCTGTCCCTGAACAAGGCAGTTAACCCACTGTTCCTAGGCCGTCATTGAAAATAAGAATTTGTTCTTAACTGACTTGCCTAGTTAAATAAAGGTAAAATAAAAATTGGTATTGGTTTTGAATATTAGGTTTCCAGTGGCCCATGTTGACCTTGAATTAGAATTTGTATTTGTGGATCCCCATTAGCTGCTAATTTGGCAGCAGCTACTCTTCCTGGGGTCTAGCAAAATTAAGTCAGTTTATACAATTTTGAAACATTAAAATACACTGCTCAAAAAAATAAAGGGAACACTTAAACAACACAATGTAACTCCAAGTCAATCACACTTCTGTGAAATCAAACTGTCCACTTAGGAAGCAACACTGATTGACAATACATTTCACATGCTGTTGTGCAAATGGAATAGACAACAGGTGGAAATTATAGGCAATTAGCAAGACACCCCCAATAAAGTAGTGGTTCTGCAGGTGGGGACCACAGACCACTTCTCAGTTCCTATGCTTCCTGGCTGATGTTTTGGTCACTTTTGAATGCTGGCGGTGCTTTCACTCTAGTGGTAGCATGAGACGGAGTCTACAACCCACACAAGTGGCTCAGGTGGTGCAGCTCATCCAGGATGGCACATCAATGCGAGCTGTGGCAAGAAGGTTTGCTGTGTCTGTCAGCGTAGTGTCCAGAGCATGGAGGCGCAACCAGGAGACAGGCCAGTACATCAGGAGACGTGGAGGAGGCCGTAGGAGGGCAACAACCGAGCAGCAGGACCGCTACCTCCGCCTTTGAGCAAGGAGGAGCAGGAGAAGCACTGCCAGAGCCTGGCAAAATGACCTCCTGCAGGCCACAAATGTGCATGTGTCTGCTCAAACGGTCAGAACCAGACTCCATGAGGGTGGTATGAGGGCCCGACGTCCACAGGTGGGGGTTGTGCTTACAGCCCAACACCGTGCAGGACGTTTGGCATTTGCCAGAGAACACCAAGATTGGCAAATTCGCCACTGGTGCCCTGTGCTCTTCACAGATGAAAGCAGGTTCACACTGAGCACATGTGACAGACGTGACAGAGTCTGGAGACGCCGTGGAGAATGTTCTGCTGCCTGCAACATCCTCCAGCATGACCGGTTTGGCGGTGGGTCAGTCATGGTGTGGGGTGGCATTTCTTTGGGGGGGCCGCACAGCCCTCCATGTGCTCGCAAGAGGTAGCCTGACTGCCATTAGGTACCGAGATGAGATCCTCAGACCCCTTGTGAGACCATATGCTGGTGTGGTTGGCCCTGGGTTCCTCCTAATGCAAGACAATGCTAGACCTCATGTGGCTGGAGTGTGTCAGCAGTTCCTGCAAGAGGAAGGCATTGATGCTATGGACTGGCCCGCCCGTTCCCCAGACCTGAATCCATTTGAGCACATCTGGGAGATCATGTCTCGCTCCATCCACCAGCGCCACGTTGCACCACAGACTGTCCAGGAGTTGGCGGATGCTTTAGTCCAGGTCTGGGAGGAGATCCCTCAGGAGATCATCCGCCACCTCATCAGGAGCATGCCCAGGCGTTGTAGGGAGGTCATACAGGCACCTGGAGGCCACACACACTACTGAGCCTCATTTTGACTTGTTAAGGACATTACATCAAAGTTGGATCAGCCTGTAGTGTGGTTTTACACTTTAATTTTGAGTGTGACTCCAAATTCAGACCTCCATGGGTTGATAAATTGGATTTCCATTGATTATTTTTGTGTGATTTTGTTGTCAGCACATTCAAATATGTAAAGAAAAAAGTATATAATAAGATTATTTCTTTCATTCAGATCTAGGATGTGTTGTTTAAGTGTTCCCTTTATTTTTTTGAGCTGTATACATTCACAGATTTCACAACACACTGTGTGCCCTCAGGACCCTACTCCATTACTACCACATATCTACATTACTAAATCTATGTGTATGTATAGTGTGTGTGTGTGTGTGTATGCATATGTCTGTGTCAATGTTTGTGTTGCTTCACAGTCCCCGCTGTTCCATAAGGTGTTTTTTTAAATCAGTCTTTTACTGCTTGCGTCGGTTACTTGATGTGGAATAGAGTTCCATGTAGTCATGGCTCTATGTAGTAGTGTGCCTCCCATTGTCTGTTCTGGACTTGGGAACTGTGAAGAGACCTCTTGTGGCATGTCTTGTGGGATATGCATATGTGTCCGAGCTGTGTGCCATTAGTTTAGACAGACAGCTCAGTGCATTCACCATGTCAATACCTCTCATAAATAAAAATAGCGATGAAGTCAATCTCTCCTCCACTTTCATCCAGGAGAGATTGACATGCATATTATTAATATTAGCTTTCTGTGTACATCCAAGGGCCAGCCGTGCTGCCCTGTTCTGAGCCAAATGCAATTTTCGTAAATCCTTTTTTGTGGCACCTGACCACACGACTGAAAAGTAGACAAGGTGAGCCAAAACTAGAGCCTGTAGGACCTGCCTTGTTGATAGTGTTGTTAAGAAGGCAGCGCATCGCTTTATCATGGACAGATCTTAGCTACTGCTGCATCAATATGTTTTGACCATGACAGTTTACAATATAGTGTTACTCCAAGCAGTTTAGTCATCTCAACTTGCTTAATTTCCACATTATTTATTACAAGATTTAGTTGAGGTTTAGGGTTTAGTGAGTGTTTTGTTCCAAATGCAATGCTTTTAGTTTTAGAAATATTTAGGACTAACTTACTCCTTGCCGCTCAATTTGAAACCTACTGCAGCTCTTTGTTGAGTGTTGCAGTCATTTCAGTCGCTGTAGTAGCTGACGTGTATAGTGTTGAGTCATCTACATACATAGAAACTCTGGCTTTACTCAGTCAGTGGCATGTCGTTTGTAAAAATTGAAAAAGCAAGGTGCCTAAACAGCTACCCTGGGGAATTCCTGATTCTAATTGGATTATATTTTATAGGCTTCCGTTAAAGAACACCCTCTGTGTTCTGTAGACAAGTACTTATTTATCCACATTATAGCAGTGGGTGTAAAGCCATAACACATATGTATTTACAGCAGTAGACTATGATCAATAATGTCAATCATTGTCACAATCATTTTATCCTCAATTTATCTCAGCCAATCATCAGTCATTTGTGTAAGTGCTGTGCTTGTTGTGTCCTTCCCTATAAGCATGCTGATATTCTGTTGTCAATTTGTTTACTTTAAAATAGCATTGTATCTGGTCAAACACCATTTTTTCCAGAAGTTTACTAAGGGTTGGTAACAGGCTGATTGGTCAGATATTTGAGCCAGTAAAGGGGGCTTTACTATTATTGGGTAGCGGAATGACTTTAGCTTCCCTCCAGGCCTGAAGGCACACACTCTCTAGTAGGCTTAAATTGAAGATGTGGCAAATAGGAGTGGCAATATCGTCTGCTATTATCCTCAGTAATGTTCCATCTAGATTGTCAGACCCTGGTGGCTTGTCATTGTTGATAGAAAACAATATTTATTTCACCTCTTCCACACTGACTTTACAAAATTCAAAAGTACAATACTTATCTTTCATAATTTGGTCCAATATACTTGGATGTGTAGTGTCAGCGTTGTTGATGGCATGTCATCACTAAGTTTTCTTATCTTGCCAATGATAAAGTCATTAACTTCTTTGGGATAGGGGGCAGTATTTTCACGGCCGGATAAAAAACATACCGGATTTAATCTTGTTATTACTGCCCAGAAACTAGAATATGCATATAGTTAAAGTGTTTTCTATCCAAATCTACTAATGTTTCTAAAATTTTTGAATGGTGTCTGTGAGTATAAGGATAAATATAATACTTTACTGAGAAACAGTAGCCGCAGGATCACAGTACACTTGAAAAAAACAACAAACACTAAGTCTCGAAAACTCACTCAGGAATCAAACACACATGGTAAACAATTCAAGCTTCTGCAAAGGACCACAGAAACACACCTCTTTTAACAGAGACACAATCATGAAATAATAAGACACACCTGAGTCCAATAAAAGTCTCTGGGGGGGTCTCTGCCGCCCTCTAGTGCCAGGAGGAACCATGACAGTGTGTGCTGAAATTGCCATAGGGACATGAGAGATACTATACAATGTTGTACTGCTGTGTGGCCTTTACATGTTGTATTTTTTCTCTGCAGGAGACTACATCTCTGTGCTGGAGATTCTAAAGATTTGGAACCATGCATTACATGACCAAGTAGAGAGGGTATGGTGGCTGTTTTCTGCTTGTGGTGAAGCGCTGATGACATTTTCCCCTATACTCTGGTCGAACAGCCTCCGCAGAGCCCTAACGGGGAGACTGACCTTCGACAAGGTCAGCATCTGTAGGGTTCATGAGCGTCATTATGGAGAAGTACCACCTGTCAGCCCCTGGTTGTCGAAACGCAAGCAAATGCTCTGAAAGTCAAAGTGTGAGGAGGTGTTATTAATATTGGTATTGAAAGATGAGACTAACGTGTGGGAATTGATGGTCCTGTTCTGGGTTGCTGTGGGGGGTGACTGGGCTTTAGCAGTTTGGATTGGAGACTTTTTTGTACTACCTTTGAATCTCTCTTTCTGTCTCTGTGTGCCTCATGAGAACACCAATCCAGACACTAGGTCAGGATTCTCATTGCTGTCGTGGAATTACCCTTTAATAATTGCATCATTAATCAAATGCATTCATAAAACTCTTTTACATCAACAGTTCTCACAAAGTGTTTAACAGTAGCCCGGCCTGGACCAAAGCGCAAGAAGAAGCACAGGTGGCAAAGGACAAACTCTGTAGAATTGCTCTTTAATGTAATCTTCCACACCACATTTACTGCAAAGCCCAGGTTGATATTTAACCACCCACAGAGATAACACATTATATGGTAATAGGTCTACTCACTTTATTGTAGGCCTATGTGTAGTCCTTCAATGAGCAAGGTCTGTTGGGTGACAAATGCCACAGGTTGGAAAGATACAACCAATGTGCAAGATAAAGCAGTTTCATGTGTTCAACCAGGGCATCCCTGAAACAAAATGTGATCTAAACACACTCATATGATGCCAATACTAAATTACGATATTTGATCCTGAGTCGGAGCCCGTCGCTGTAGCCTTGGTACTACAGTAGGATTCGGTCATCTCTCTGTCTTTGTCTTTGGCTGTGTGTGTAGAGGACGTCTGTGTGCGGAGGATGGCTGACTGGCTGTCATGGCGTGTTGTCTTTGTCCGGCAGATCCCTGTGCCCTGCGGGGACGCTGGCCTCTGTGCTGACAAAGCTTTTTAATATTTCACTGTATGCCAAGCGCACCATATGCTACCCTGTTATTCACCCCTCATGAATTATACATCCAAAAATGTAGTTAGAGGGGGAAAATATGTGCACTTAGCACTCCTGGCGGGTCTTATTTCAGCCACTCTCTCTCTCACTTTCAGAATAACAATTGTTTCATTGTGGATGAAAGTGCCAGAGGAATGGCTATAAAGCTTTGGTAGAGGAGCATAGCAGATGTGGTAAGGGAGTTTTACATGAACATGGGAAATATCTTGACATTATGAAATGTGTGAACAGTGGCTCACAGCATATTATCACTTACATCCGTCTTTTTGGAAATATGACAGCAACCATGTTATATTGTGCACATTGACCTAGACCCACACTATACAAAGGCAAACTGGATCTTCAACATCACGAATAATCAACATGTAGGATTTGGAAATGCTATTAATAATTCACATCCAGATGTATCTTGAAAGAGTGATACAGTAGACAGGGTTAAGTACTGCCCATTCATCAATGTGCCAAAGGCTTTTATGAAGGTAATGAATTGGATACGGCAGCTTTACACTGTGTTAAGACTGTAAGGGGAGAAGTATAGGGGAGGTTGGGCAAGTTTTCATGACCCAATTAAGACTGTCTATTGCTACAGGTTTTGTGCTTCCAGGCATGCTTGGCCTTTTGGGGGCGTAATGGAAAACTTTGCCTGTAGCCCAAGGCAGTGAGAACCAGAAATGTCCTGCTACCAGCTTTTACACCCTGACCATGTTAGTTCCTTTCCCCTTGAGAGATGAAGCCTGATTTGTTAAATTTAATCAATTGAGTCAAAACTTGAGAGTAGATATGCTTGGATATGATTAGAAAAAGATATGTAGGACTGGGATTCAAACCAACTTGTGTCAACATCGCACTGTACTTGATTTGCAAACAATTCCAAGGATGTCGGCTCAAACATAAATTACATTTTGGTTATTTAGCTGATGCTCTTATCCAGAAAGACTTAGTCATATCAGAATGTATTGAAGTCTTCACTTACTGTGTTAAATACACAAGTATGTGAATAATGTGGCAGTGTAATGTCCAGCATGTGGTTGGGTTAGGCTTCACGGGTGGATAACCTTTTGCCACATACTCAGCAGTACTGCGTTTACTCTACAAAAACATGAGGGGGGTAAAATTCGATGATTTGGCACTTATTGATACTGTTTCAGAGGGCAGATATGCAGAAGGATCAAAGATGCATTGTGTGATGCATAGAATAACAAACCCAACCCTATGTCACGCCCTGACCATAGAGACGCCTTCGGGGTTCTCTATGGTGTAATAGGTCAGAGTGTGACTAGGGAGGTTTTCTAGTGTGTGAGTATGGTTCCCAATTGGAGGCAGCTGATTATCGTTGCCTCTAATTGGGGATCATACTTAGTGTGTCCCTTTTCCCACCTGCGTTGTGGGATATTGTTTGTATGAGTGCCTATGTGTGCTACGTATTGCACGTTCGTTAATTCTTTGTTGTTTTACTGTAATAAATATGTGGAACTGTACTCACGCTGCGCCTTGGTCCGATTATTTATATAATGATCATGACAGAATATCCCATCATTACAGGATCAAGCAGTGTGTCCAGGAGGTAAAGGAGAGTTGGACATGGGAAGAAATACTGGGTGGATGTGAGACCCTTCCTGGCGGGAGTCGCCGAGGAGTATAGGAGGACAGCGATGATGCCGGGGTCCACGGCCACAAACAGCCCAAGGGCAACCCCAAGATTCTTTTGGGGGGGGGGCACAAGGGGCGGTCGGCCGAGGAGAGAGCCAGAGACCGTCTGGGAGTTGATGGAGCAGTTGGAGGAGGGAGATCGGAGAGAGATGTTGGTTAGGTGTATTCTGCAGTGCACTCGCCCTGAAGAGCATGTCATCAGTCCGGTGAAACCTGTGTCGGCTCGACGCACCAGGCCTCCAGTGCGCCTCCCCAGTCCGCTACATCCTGTGCCGGCTCCCCTCACTCACCCTGAAGAGCGTGTCATCAGTCCGGTGAAACCTGTGCCAGCTCCACGCACCAGACCTCCAGTGCACCTCCCCAGTCCGGTACGTCCTGTGCCGGCTCACCGCACTCGCCCTGAAGAGTGTGTCACCAGCCCTGAGTCTCCAGCGACGGTCTACAGCCCGGAACCTCCAGTGACGGTCCACGGCCCAGAGGTTCCAGCGACGGTTCACAGTCCAGAGCCTCCAGCGACGGTCCATGGCCCGGAGCTTCCTGCGCCAGTGCCATGGCTGGAGCCTTCCTCTGCGCCGGTGCCCAGTCCAGGCACGGCGTCCAGTCCCACTCCATGGCCGGAGCCTTCCTCTGCGCCAGTGCCCAGTCCAGGCCAGGTGTCCAGTCCCGCTCCATGGCCGGAGCCTTCCTCTGCGCCGGTGCCCAGTCCGGGCACGGTGTTCAGCCCTGCTCCATGGCCGGATCCGTGGTCTGAGCGGGTGCTACGTCCCACACCGGAGCCGCCACCGACGCTAGTTGCCCACCCTAACCCTCCCCATCTAGGTTCAGGTTTTGCGGTCGGAGTCCGCACCTTTGGGGTGGGGGGTACTGTCACGCCCTGACCATAGACAGCCCTCAGGGTTCTCCATGGTGTAATAGGTCAGAGCGTGACTAGGGGGGTTTCTAGTTATCATAGTTCTATGTTGGTGTGTGAGTATGGTTCCCAATTGGAGGCAGCTGATTGTCATTGCCTCTAATTGGGGATCATACTTAGTGTGTCCCTTTTCCCACCTGCGTGACGTTTCGCACAATTCGCTACGTATTGGACGTTCATTAATTCTTTGATGTTTTGAAGTTTCACTGTGATAAATATGTGGAACTCAACTCACGCTGCGCCTTGGTCCGATTATTTATGTAACGATCGTGACACCCTAGGCCTGACAACTGTGAATTCTCTAGTTCAAAGAAATTATGCCACAGTTTTCTTCAGTTATTCAAAATTATGATTATGGAATCCAATGAAATTCTTCTACCACCGAAAAATACTTGCGGGATGAAATTAACAATAACATAGACTGCTAGACAGGAGAGCACCTGACCGGTTGCATCACCGCCTGGTTTGGAAACTGCTTGGCATCTGACCGTGAGGCGCTACACTGGGGCCAAGTTTCCTGCAATCCAGGCGGTGTCAGAGGAAAGCCCATAAAATTGTCAGAGCCTCCAGTCACCCAAGTCGCAGACAGTTTTCTCTGCTACCTAACGGCAAGCGGTACCGGAGGACCAAAAGGCTACTTAACCTCTCTAGGGTAGGTGGCACCAAATCGTCCCACCTACGTAACAGCCAGTGGAATCCTGTGGCGCGTTATTCAAATACCTTAGAAATGCTATTACTTCAATTTCTCAAGACTCTCGTTAATCTAACCACACTGTCCGATTTCAAAAAGGCTTTACAACGAAAACAAAACATTAGATTATGTCAGCAGAGTACCCAGCCAGAAATAATCAGACGCCAGCCCACCTATGAGTAGCTCTCCAAACATTTCTGAAAGTACATCACGTGTTCCACCGCAAACTGTCATGAACAAATCTCTCAATTATCACACACTGCAAGCTCCCAGCTACTATCCAATCAAAGCCACAATGTTAGTATCCCTCCTTGGTTTAGCCACAATCGGCTTGAAAAGTCAAACTTAACACAATATCTGCAAATTCATTTCAAGCAATATTGTGTCTATCAGTATGCTCCTGTCTTATATATCTGCCTTATGAAAAAAAAAGTCATATCCCCAAATTGTAAACAAAAAAATTTAAAATTAAAAAAACTGTATTAAGTAATACAATTGGATGTGCCTTTACGTGTCATTAATGGAGGAGCTAGAAATAACAATTTCAACCTAGAGCTGGAACAGAAAAAAGTGGCTGTACCAGTTGTCCCTGACTAAGTGAGATCACAACAGCCTAGCTAGCAGAGCCTGCAAATTATTCTGAGGATGGAAGTGCGAAGTCATTAAAGAACATTACTCTGACCTACAAACGGAGATACTCTGTCACATGTTGGTTGAACTGAGATGCTTACACCAATAAGATTATTTTGATCACACCAGTCATCCAAGTCATATACCTGAAATGTATTCCCCTTGTGTAGTCTTGTGTGGTGCACCCGGACATAGGTGCCCGCATTTTTCTCCATGTCATCTTGGTCAACAACAACTCCAGGTTCTTTCCACTCTGCACTCATTCCCTTCTACTCCTAGTCCACTTTGTTTCCTGTTTGATTATTCTCATTAGTTGGACAGGATGCCTGTTGCAAACCAACAACAGGCTGGCCATATGTTTGCTGTAATTCTTCTCATCGCTTAAAAAAAAGTATATATTCTGACATCATCCCCTTTTCAGTCCTACTTTCTGCACTGTGTTTGTCTAGAATGTGGACAATAATGTCCTGAAGGGGTCAGTTCAAGAGTGAATGATTGAAAAGACAAAACAGTACTGCTCAAATAAAGTCCAGTCCAGTACTGCTCCTGCTCTCTTCAGGAAGACGCTTTGCCCTGCTGCAGGGAGCTGAATCGTCAGATTTGTAATCACATATTCGGGCGGGCTGATTGAAAGTTTGTTTTTGTGGACCAGTGACCACTGTTTGGAAAGCTGTGGCTAGCGATCAATCGTTGATAAAACAATCAATCAAACTTTACTCTGTGTGGCGGAGGTTCGGCGCGGCTGTGGTGTGACTGGGTCAGAGATGGTGATGGAGAAGAAAGTGAAGCAAGTGTGGAGCATAGTGGTACAAATAAAGGAGGGAGGAAGAAGAAGAAAAAGAAAGCGGGAGAGAAAGGGAGCAGGGGTTTAAAGGGGAGCGAGAGGTCTATGGAGGGACAGAGAAGGCAGAAAAGGAAGATTGGGGAGAGCAACAGATTCCAACGCTATGGCGACAGTTTGTAGGTAAAAAGTGCAGAGGAAGGGCAAGATAAGATGCGAGGGGAGCATGGAGTTGAGGAGGAGCATAAAGTTATTCTGAAGTTTAGGGAGGAAGGGGGAGTTGGGGTGATGAGTTCGATAAGGTTGATGTCTGTGATAAAAGAGTTGATTGGAGAAGTTGTCAATGCTAAAGTGTTAAGAGATGGGAACTTGTTGGTGTTCTGTTAGGACATGGCACAGAGGGAAAAAGCTCTCAGAGTGAAGCAAATAGGGGAAGTGTAAGGGGGTGTCAAGCAATTGGATTGATCAAGCAGGGAGCAGTGGATTAAAGGGGTGATAACAGGAGTGCCTGTGAGTGTTAGCACTAAAGAGGTAAGCGACAATTTGAGAGGAGACGTTCTAGTTCTGCAAGTAACAAGGGGTGTAGTTAGGGTAGATAACCCAACTCTTCTGTTACACTTCAAGGACCGGGTACTGCCAAATAAAGTAACCATAGGATATATGAGTTATTATGTGAGGGCTTATGTCAATGGACGTGCAACAAGTGAGAGTGGAGAGAAAGGTGTCATATGTTTAGGCAGTGAGGGTGGTCCAGGGAGATACAGGTTCAACTAAGACCGGGGATTACGGGGCAGGTGGGAGGCGATATGGTATACATAGATAAGAGAAAGCTGGTGACGTTCACAGCAGGAGCTATCAATTGCACTGCTAAAGTATAATCTAAAAGAGAGAGGATTCAGCTAATAGTGAAAGTTGCTGGGAGACATTGAGTATGACAGGGTTGACATGGGAAGAGGTTCAAGATGACCTCAATCAGCCGAGGGTGGAGTCATGTATTACTGGATCTTAGTTATGGTGGTAGTACTGCAATGAAATGCTCAAAGCCTGTTGGCTAATGGGCATGTGTTCAAGCAGTTCATTGTAGGTATGCAAGCTAAGCCTGATGTGATTTGTGTGCAGGAAACATGGCTCAAACCGAATGTGGAGTTTATCATACAGGGGTATGTAGTGGTCTGTAGGGACAGAGCTGTAGGGGAATGGGGGATGTGCCACGTTCATAAAGCAAGGACTTCCCTACAGGATGCTAGGCAGAGGTATTGAACAGGAAAATGTGGTGGTGGAGGTGTGGTTGAGAAGAGGGGTGCTAATGGTAGTGAACTACTATAATCCTTGTCAGATATTGGATCTAGAAGTGCTGGAGAGGGTTGAGGGCCAGGATAGAAGTAAGGTAATGTGTTGTGGGGATTTTAATGCCCACATCATGCTCTGGGGGGATGGTTGGAAGTGTCCAAATGATGGAAAATCTGATAGAAATGAAAGATCTGGTGTGCCTGAATGATGGCAGAGGGACCAGGATTGATGTAGCCACAGGGAAAGAGTCTGCCTTGGACCTCACACTGGTATCTAGTGTGATGGCAGGAATCTGTGGGTGGGAGGTATGGGAGGAGTCGACAGTAGGGAGTGATCATTACCCCATAATAGGCCGGAGGAAGGAGGGAGGAGCAGGTATCAGTGGATGGAGTAGGCAGGGGGTGTTTGGAAGGGCATAGTGGGATCAGTTTCAGGAGCTGAGAGAGCAGGTGATGGCTCGGGTGGATATGGGAGGGGATGTGGATAGTTGGTAGAGCATGGTGTTTGCAACGCCAGCATGGTGTGTGCAACGCCAGGGTTGTAGGTTCGATTCCCACGGGGGGCCAGTACAAAAAAAAGAAAAGAAATGCATGAAATGAAATGTATGCATTCACCTTTGTAAGTCGCTCTGGATAAGAGCGTCTGCTAAATGACTAAAAATTTAAATGTAAATGTAAAACAATGTAGGAATAACTGGGTGCGAACAGCATTAGTGGGGGCAGCTACTGAGGCTATACCTAAGAGTTCAGGGAGGAGGAGGAGAAGGAAAGCATTCCCATGGTGGACGGAGGAGTGAGGAGTAGGAACAGGACATTTAGACTACTGAAAAGGATGCATAACTTCCAACATCTGATTCAGTATACCCAGGCCCTGGTGAGGAGAACTATCCGTCAGGCAAAGAAGTCATGTTGGCGTCAGTTCTGTGACACATTTGGAAGGCGTCAGTTCTGTGACACATTTGTTCAATCAAGTTCATATTTATATCAAAAACCAGCTTTTTACATTAGCATGTGACGTTCAGAACTAGCATTCCCACCGAACACTTCCGGTGAATTTACTAAATTACTCACGATAAACGTTCACAAAAAACATAACAATTATTTTAAGAATTATAGATACAGAACTCCTTTATGCAATCGAGGTGTCCGATTTTAAAATAGCTTTTCGGTGAAAGCACATTTTGCAATATTCTGAGTACATAGCTCGCCATCACAGGCTAGCTATTTTGACACCCACCAAGTTTGACCCTCACCAAAGTCAGATTTACTATTAGAAAAGTTTGATTACCTTTGCTGTTCTTCGTCAGAATGCACTCCCAGGCCTTCTACTTCAATAACAAATGTTGGTTTGGTTCAAAATAATCCATAGTTATATCCAAATAGCGGCGTTTTGTTCGTGCGTTCAAGACACTATCCAAGGGTGACGAAGGGTTACGCGCCCGACGCGTTTCGTGACAAATAATTTCTAAATATTCCATTACCGTACTTCGAAGCATGTCAACCGCTGTTTAAAATCAAGTTTTATGCTATTTTTCTCGCAAAAAATCGATAATATTCCGACCGGGAAACCCTGTTTTAGTTCAAAGACAGAGAAAATAAAAACATGGGGTCGCCTCGTGCACGCGCCTCCAGTCTCTGTTCTCTGATCGACCACTATCAAAATGCGCTACTGTTTTTCAGCCAGGGCCTGCAAAGCCACCGTTCAGCTTTTTGCCGCCTTCTGAGAGCCTATGGGAGCCGTAGGAAGTGTCACGTTACAGCAGAGATCCCCTGTTTTGGATACAGATGATCAAGAAGGCCAAGAAATGGTCAGACAGGGTACTTCCTGTACAGAATCTTCTCAGGTTTTGGCCTGCCAAATGAGTTCTGTTATACTCACAGACACCATTCAAACAGTTTTAGAAACTTTGGAGTGTTTTCTATCCAAAGCTAATAATTATATGCATATTCTAGTTTCTGGGCAGGAGTAATAATCAGATTAAATCGGGTACGTTTTTTATCCGGCCGTGAAAATACTGCCTCCTATCCATAACAGGTTAACATAATGTCCTAGGAGTGTCATCTGATGAAGATCATCAAAGGTTAGTGCTGCATTTAGCTGTGGTTTTGGTTTTGGTGACATATATGCTTGCTTTGAAAATGGCGGTGTGATTATTTTTGGCAGGGTACTCTCCTGACATAATCTAATGTTTTGCTTTCGCTGTAAAGCCTTTTTGAAATCGGACAATGTGGTTAGATTAATGAGAGTCTTGTCTTTAAAATGGTGTAAAGTAGTCATATGTTTGAGAAATTGAAGTTATAGCATTTATGAGGTATTTGTATTTCGCGCCACGCGATTCCACTGGCTGTTGACTAGGGTGGGACGCTTGCTAGCCCATGGAAGTTAAAATCTGTTTATAGGCCTGTCCAGAATTTCGCTAGTTCGGGATGACCAGAGTCACCGTTTTAGAGTCACAAATATGAAGGGAAAAAAAATCAGCACTTTTTTTGAAATGGTATTAAAAAAAATGTTTAGGCCTGTCCAGAATGCCGCTAGTTTGGCATGACCGGAGTCACCGTTTTTGGATCATAAAAATAAAAATCTGCACTTTTTTGTGAAAATGGTTTTAAAAAGTTATTTTAGGCCTTTCTAGATTGTCGCTAGTTCGGCATGACCGGAGTCATCGTTTTTGGGTGACAAAAATTAAAATTAAAATCTGCACTTTTTTGTGAAAATGGTTTTAATATGTTATTTTAGGCCTTTCCAGAATGTCGCTAGTTCGGCATGACCGGAGTCACCGTCTTTGTGTCACGAAAATAAATGTAAAAAAATCTGCGCTTTTTTGTGAAAATGGTTTTACAATCTTTTTTTTAGGCCTGTCCAGAATGTCGCTAGTTCGGCATGATCGGAGTCATCGTTTTTGGGTGACAAAAATAAAAATCTGCAATTTTTGGTGAAAATGGTTTTAAAATGTTTTTTTTTAGGCCTGTCCAGAATGTCGCTAGTTCAGCATGACCGGAGTCACCAATTTTGGGTCACGAAAATGAAGAAATAAAAATCAGGATTTTTTTTGGAAAATGGTTTTAAAAAGACATTTGTGGAATGGTTGAAAAACAAGTTTTAATGACTCCAACCTAAGTGTATGTAAACTTCCGACTTCAACTGTAGGTAACCTAACAAGCTCGTTACAACACTAATCTAAAAACTATATTGTTGTCCCCAGTCCACCTGCTGCTGCTCCAGTTTCAACTGTCCCGGACCTACTGTTTTGGACCCTCTCTCTACTGCACCTGCTGCCTCTAACTCTGAATTATCGGCTATGAAAAGCCAACTGACATTTACTCCTGAGGTGTTGACCTGTTGCACCCTCTACAACCACTGTCATTATTATTATCTGACCCTGCAGGTCATCTATGAACGTTTAAACATCTTGGCCATGTTCTGTTATAATCTCCACCCGGCACAGCCAGAAGAGGACTGCCCTCCCCCCAGAGCCTGGTTCCTCTCTAGGTTTCTTCCTAGGTTCTGACCTTTCTAGGGAGTTTTTCCTAGCCACCATGCTTCTACATCTGTGTTGCTTCCTGTTTGGGGTTTTAGGCTGGGTTTCTGTACAGCACTTTGTGACATCGGCTGATGTAAAAAGGGGTTTATAAATACATTTGATTGATTGTGGAGAGAGGTAAAGAGAGAGAGAGAGGGTGTTAAAATTGGGATTGGGTACAATCCTAGAGCTATGGTCTGGGGCATTTCTATTCGGGGTAAGGGGGTTCAAAGGCGGTGAAACACACAGCGGAACAGTTTGGCCAAGAAAGCATCCAGAAGAGAGAAGTCAGAACAGCATCCTCATGGGTTCCTCATGGGGCTCTGTAACAAGTATCCTCAATTTTGATTTGTTAAACCTTCTCACCAGTAGGACAAGCATAGAAAATTAAAGAATAGAATGAGAAACAGAGAGCAAGCACCAGGGCTGTTACTCTGTGGGTAAAAAGATTGGTGACAACGGACATGTTAAGCTGGTGTGTGTGTGTGTGTGTGCTCACCTCACTAGATGTATTCATTCAAACTCAGTGAGCTCTTGGAAGAATGGGGCAATGTAGGGGTTGAGAACTGTTGGCTTCCTCTGTGCCACCTTGACATGCACTGTCCCATATTCAGGGCTCATCATCTTGGGTTGATTCGACCTACAGCATATATCCAATATAGTTTGTGAAATCAATTGAGGCATTGAACACATACAACTAGGACAGCTGGATATACCTACTTCAAAACTTTGCTATAGTCTTCACAATACCGCAGATTATTTTACAAGACTCAGTTTCATTTTTTTCTATGCCACCAAATGTTTGCATACTACTGGTCAAGTGAACAGTTTTACTAATACCATAACATTTATATAGAACAATGTTTAAATTAAACAAATGGTTAGTGGGGAGAGGGTATATAGACACCCCTGGCCTGCAAAACGATGACATATGTTGCACAGCTAAGAGTGAGTGAACAGAATCACACATGGTTGAAAAGGACACTGTGTCCCGGTGTGGCCTTTCATGCTCTCCCAATTGACTATATCACGGTGACATCTAGATGGCTACCAACATTAGTTATTTTCTGTGTAGGTAACCACCCTACTTGAAATATAATCATGGGATGGAAAATATTTGCCCCGTTACTTGCTGCTGCAGGCAATAGGCTACAGCTGCCCACTGCACATTAGGTCAGCATGCAGCTCGATTCAACACCTGTGGACTGGACACCTGTGCACTGGTCATTCGCATTGGCTTTAGCTTCCGGTATGTATAATATGCTGACCATCAACCAACCCCCCCAAAACAAAAAAAAGAACATTGTGCCGGTACTATATGGGTCATATCTTTTTAACTGCTAGAAACAATAGAAACAAGCCATTTCTCTTTAGTAATAGTCAAAAACATTCCTGTCAATAATTATCTGGGTGATGTTTTTCTAGGTCCCATCGCAAGATATTTATGCAATTTAGAGCAGACCGAAATGGTTTGTCAGCTTCAGCTAGCAAACGTTAGCTTGAAAAACGTGGTAATTCAACATTGGCTAGCAATAAAAATCCCTATAAACAAGTCAAAGTACCTATCCAGCAGCTGCTGAAAATATAAAATATAAAAAGATATTTACTCAAATAGTCTGAGCTTCATGTGTCTCACCCGGCAGCATTAGGTTGGCGCCTGCAACTGATCATTTGAATCTACAGTAGGCATGAAGAGAAAAAGGAAGAATATGATAAGAGAGTTTAGGCCTTGTCATGTAACTGACAAGCTTGTGTTCATCATGGTAGATAAAAGTTGTTGTACATGTTCGACTTGGGAAATCCGGTAGCAATTGCCCATACTGCGTAAGATCTTACCCACAGGAGGGCGGCCCCTGGCTATGCCTCACACCCATGGGAATGAACGCTAAGCTATGCCCCCAAACAGCCCTAAATGGATCACCTTGCCTTGTCACCCACAAGAGAAACACAGGAACAGTCAGTCAGTTTAGTTTATTTGTTTGATTATATCAGCATTAATTGCAGTCCAGCACCATCTGATCCTCCAGTTCTTGGGCTGGTGTTTGGACTGTTGACCAGTGGCGATTTTAGCATGTAAATCTTGCTGGGGAAAACTCCCCAATTTTTTTTAGATGCATGCCAGCAAGCCACTGCACAACACAACAATACATTAATCACACCATAACGGTGACAAACAGTGCCCACAAACTGTTAGGGCCTACATAAAAAGGGACCAAATTATTAGGGTGAGGCACATGGGCTACTAACAACTTCTACACAACATACACTTAGTATTACTTTCTTAGCTACAGTATACATATCTCCCTGGCATATGACATAATTTATGCAGCAGCATACAATACCTTTTAGGACTCACCTTGTGCTGTGCTCACATGAACAGGAAGGTGGCGCGGCGGTTCTTAGTGGGAAAATGTTGTCAAAGTCTGGCATTCACTGGATTTATGGTGATTTCAAGACAACTGGGAACTCAGGAAAAAACAAGCTCGAATTATGATGTCTAGATAGACGCCAGAGTTCCCGACTTGGATGACCATTCACAACTTATTTTCCCAGTCTGAGATTTCCCATTTCCGACTTTCCAATTGTTTTTAACGCTGCAGAAGTAATGCTGGATTGACAGCATGGCCAATGTATTCAAACTTTTCTAGCTAAAATTTTGAAAGTATGATGTTGACATGATCAGTCCAATCAAAGCTACGGTAGATATAATGTGATTTGACGTCCTTTTATCTGTGGCCAATGACCTTGAGCCTTCTCGGATGGGCACTTCTTATGGAACTCTATGGCGGCACCCAAAGGGCTTGAATTTTCAAGCTCTCCCCTTAGATTTTGCAGTGACAGAACACTGAGCCAACCCCTATGCTTCGTATTTTCCGCTGACTGCCCCACTGCCAGAGAAAGTACTGAGCTAGCCTGAAACACCTGCATCTTGGAGCTGCCTTACTCAAAGTAAAAAAGAGACCATGTTTGTATGCGGCTTGATTACCTCAATGATTTTTCTTTTTACATTGTTTGCAAACTAGCATGTAACACATATTCATGCCAAAATAACATGAAAGCAGGCATAGCTAAACAGGTGGGGCTCAAATCCGCCCTGAATGACAGATCGCTACTGCTGTTGACCCATGGCGTACTACGCAGAGAACCAGCTCCAAACAAATATCAATGTTCAGTGTGTTCTGACGTCTGTCAGGTCCCAGGCAGGGGACCTGACAGCTGTGTGATCTGTGTGGTCTGACAGCTGTGTGATCTGTCCAACTACTGTGTAGATCCCTCCATTTTAAAATGCCAATAAGGACACATTACGACATACAGGGGAATATTATGATTGCTAAAACAGCCTCTTACTGACCATCATGGAACAAGAACACTGATAGATACTGCCCTACAATTCACAAATTGTTGAAAAAATCTATAATGTCCTATTGCAATTGAGTTCAGAAATATATTTTGTACGTATTAAAATTACATACTGTATTACTATTGCTACATCCCATATGCTGTTATTTTCGAAAGGCCTCGCAGCTCGCACCACCCACTTGATTAGGAGGGTAAAATTGCATTGTGTATATTGCACAGTTGTGCTGAGGCTATTCTTTGGGGAATTTCAATGTGACAGTTATTACATGCACAGGGAATATTGCCTGTCTGCACTGTTATCTCCTGCCATTCAAAGTGGTCCCTTTGGGAGTGCGTAGCCTCATACAGCTATCAGCAGCAAGCGTTTACAGTACCTCTCCCCATGCAATTGGGCAGCTCTGATTAAAACAGGAAAATGATCTATGGGATTTAAACCTCCACATCCGAGAGAACCAGTGTCAATATTAACATGACTGCCCACGGGAAAGCTTGCAAACAGCATCATAAACACCAACTCAAAGTGAAGCAACATTTTCCTCTGAGGCAAGCAATTTTAACACTAATGGTAGATCTCTCTCTCTCTCAATTGGAAGTTGTTTGGGGAATTCTGGCTGAAACCACAGAGATAGAGATTTGTATCAGGCAAATTGGTTTGATTTTATCAAACAAAAGTCATAATTTGACACTAGTAGCATTAGAGAAATCGAAATATATAAAGATGTTTTGATGAACAACTTAATTTCCTTAACAAAAGTGTACTTAATTGCTTTAGTCTCCTTGTGATCGTTATCCTTTCTCAGAATTTTGGAACATGTCATTGTGCATTGTGTGAGGTCTTCTTCATACTTAACTGGAGAGTAAAATGTGTCTCATGAATTTATACAAAGCACACTGACTGAAATTATAAAGCCTTTGCTAAAATAGATCATCCATCCACTACTGTTAAAACAAACAAATATTTTGATTGAATAACCTACATTCAGAATCATTTTGTTTCTCGATACAAGGGACCATGTAATTATAGAGTTGTGAAAAGGTGTTATTTATCTGCTATATTTACCTTTAGAAAATAGTTTTTTGATAGAGGTGGAGCAACAATAAACAACCTGAATGTAAATATAACACAACCGTATGAAATAAACACCGGATTTTCTATGATTAATTTGTTTCAATGTTTATTAATTATGAAAAATATTTACATTCCATATGGGAGCGCTATGGTCATTTGACTGCAGGAAAGGGCTATATATTTTCTATAATTTCTGAATGTCATATGTGAGAGCAACACCTGCATCCTGTAGATAACATGAAATATGTCTTGCAACAAAAAAAAAATCATGAAATTCAGCTACTAACATAATTCATAGTAAAAGAAAACAACAGGTTTGACCTGCCCGAAAACCCCCAGCAGGTAAACACCACAATTCAAGGGAATTGCCATTGCTGTAAACACACTTACGCAACAATTACTGTAATCTTATCCAGCTCTGAAAGAATGTTTTGTTCAGCTAGCCACAGTATTCTGGGAAAAAAGACGCTTGTTATAGCCTACCCATTCAGGAATTTGTTGCAACACAAACAGTTTAATTTTCTATTACTGTTGTGTTGACATGACAATTAATAATTTATCTTGGGTTTAGTATACATTTCATATAAAAGTTATAATGCCTCTTTTCAAACAAAGTAATAAGATTCTCAGAGTCACTGCTGCAGGACACAGGGTGGGAGGGCCAGTTATGCCTGTTACTCACCTGTCAATGTAGTGATGTATTGGCCGGTGGAGAGATGTGCACTAGTGTCTGCCTATTCATTGCCAGGGCCGTGGTTAATGCATACCCGCTGGCTGAGCATCCATTATATGAAACGACTATATCCTCCATTCACTCTGCTGAGAATGGCCATGGCCTTGAAGCTGTGAGTAGGGAGGTGATGTGACATTACAAGCAAAAGCAGGGTAATTAGACAGAAGGTCCGTGGCATCATATCAAATCAAATGTATTTATATAGCCCTTCTTACATCAGCTGATATCTCAAAGTGCTGTACAGAAACCCAGCCTAAAACCCCAAACAGCAAGCAATGCAGGTGTAGAAGCACAGTGGCTAGGAAAAACTCCCTAGAAAGGCCAAAACCTAGGAAGAAACCTAGAGAGGAACCAGGCTATGAGGGGTGGCCAGTCCTCTTCTGGCTGTGCCGGGTGGAGATTATAACAGAACATGGCCAAGATGTTCAAATGTTCATAAATGACCAGCATGGTCAAATAATAATAATCATAGTAGTTGTCGAGGGTGCAACAAGTCAGTAATACAAGAGTGAGTGCCAGTTGGCTTTTTCATCGCCGATCTTTGAGAGTATCTCTACCGCTCCTACTGTCTCTAGAGAGTTGAAAACAGCAGGTCTGGGACAGGTAGCACGTCCGGTGAACAGGTCAGGGTTCCAGCAGGTCTGGGACAGCAGGTCTGGGACAGATAGCACGTCAGGTGAACAGGTCAGGGTTCCATAGCTGCAGGCAGAACAGTTGGAACTGGAGCAGCAGCACGGCCAGGTGAACTGGGGACAGCAAGGAGTCATCAAGCCAGGTAGTCCTGAGGCATGGTCCTAGGGCTCAGGTCCTCCGAGAGAGAGAGAGAAAGAAAGAAAGAAAGAAAGAAAGAAAGAAAGAAAGAAAGAAAGAAAGAGAGAAAGAGAGAATTAGAGAGAGCATATTTAAATTCAAGGACGAGAAATACTCCCGATGTGACAGACTGACCCTAGCCCCCCGACACATAAACTACTGCAGCATAAATACTGGAGGCTGAGACAGGAGGGGTCAGGAGACACTGTGGCCCCATCCGATGAAACCCCCGGACAGGGCCAAACAGGTAGGATATAACCCCACCCACTTTGCCAAAGCACAGCCTCCACACCACATATCCATGTGTATTATTACTACGTCAATTAAGTCAAATACAAGTATTGACATATTCCGGAAAGAAATGTTCAATCTAGTGAGATGCCTGGTTTCCCTTTGTTTGAAGTCCTTTGCCTTCAATATGTCCTGAGAGAACTATGTAATATTATCTGTCAAACTTCAGTGACAAAAACAATTACAATGCAGATGAATTGCTCAATAATTAGTTCCCAAACCACAAGAAATATTGAAGATGGATGGGAAACTTGGGGATCAATATGGCAATGGGGTTAATAAGAGTGTTTGCTCTTATTAATATCTCATTTATATGCAGAGATCGAGCCTTGGACATATTTTGTAATTGAGTTCTGCTGGGCTAATCCAGACAATGTTATAAAAAACAACATTCAATATGGGGATGCCACGGTAAATATTGATGATGGATAAAATAATGTGCTGGGGCTGCAGTGTTCCCATAGAGATGCCATTTTCAATTTAAATTATTGAATAAATGACATGTTTGACGTGTCTGGCGTATTCATGTCCGTCAAAAAGAACTTCCCAGCATGATGCGTAGGATCCGGCTATGTGATTATCTAACAATTACATTGGTCAGATGTAAAACAGTGCTGTGAAAAGAGAAATGCCACTTAATTTATGGTACAAAAGCATATAGATTAACTTTAAAAAAATACAAATCAAATTAAGAACTGCCTGAAGTACTGAAGGGCTCTTCCCTGACCCCTTCAGGGGCCGTAAGAATCTGAGTAGGAGTACTGATTTAGGATCAGTTTTTCCTTTTACATCACAGTTAATTAAATTACATGGATAACGGACACTTGATCCTCTACAGCACTTCTACTCTGGGATGCTTAAAACATGCTGTCCTTCACTGTATTGCAGGATTTATCCTCCCTGTGAAACTCCTTATTTTTGACACCTGTGTTTGTGTGAATCAATGCCTTGGCGATTTGTGATCATTCAGTTCTGCGTAAAACATTGTAATAAGGACATCAGCGGTAAACAAGTATTTCTAAACTTAGTTGAGTTTAAAATCTGTTGCATTGATGACCTCTTACTGAACTTGCAGCAGATACTCAAACTGCAGCCACAAATCAGTTAAGTAAAATACCTTAACTTGCAAGATGTTTAAATTTCTTATTCATCTCTTAGAAAAATACTGCAAACTAATTTAGGTAAGACTGCAAAAGGCAGAAATTATGGTTTTGCAATGTTTTTAAATGGTATTTTAAGTGAAACTGTATACCACAGAAAACTGTTTATGCTAAGTCAAAAACATTATTTACATAATATGTTCGAATTCAATCCAAGGCAATAACAAACATTGTTAAATTAATATAGTACAAAGTATTTGTTTATATACCTATTTCTATTGAGAAGTGGCTGTCCCAAACCCTGGATAAGTTCATTAGATTTACCAGCCTCAGAAATCCACCAATCCACATTTCTGTCAAGTTCAGGTAAGTGTGAATTGTAAAAAAAAATATCCCGACCTAACCTCAAAGGAAACCTTGTGTTCTTGGTTGGTGATTATTGTTAACATGCATCTCTGACAGGAGCTATACTGTAGATCATTCTGATTTGACCCTAAAATATGACTGTTATTTCCTAAAGATAAACTGCAGAATTCTTGCCTAAAATGTCATTTTCATTTATTTTTCCAGTTAGTATGTCAACAATTACATATATAAACTTTTAACTGGAAGCTAGCTGACTGAATGCTACAAAGGGCTTGAATGTGCTTTACAGTAAGGCCATGATTTTTGTATCCACTCCAATACCTTGACTTTGTTGTCATTAAGCCATTTTGCCACAACGTTGGAAGTATGCTTGGGGTCATTGTCCATTTAGAAGACACATTTGCGACCAAGCATTAACTTCCTGACTGATGTCTTGAGATGTTTCTTCAATATTTCCACATATTTTTCCTACCTCATGATGCTATCTATTTTGTGAAGTGCACCAGTCCCTCCTGCAGCAAAGCACCTCTACAACATGATGCTACCACCCCCGTGCTTCACGGTTGGGATGGTGTTCTTCGACTTGCAAGAATCCCCCTTTTTCCTCCAAACATAACGATGGTCATTATGGCTAATCAGTTCTATTTTTTTTTTTAAATCAGACCAGAGAACATTTCTCCAAAAAGTATGATCTTTGTCCCCATGTGCAGTTGCAAACCGTAGTCTGGCTTTTTTATGGCATTTTGGAGCAGTGGCTTCTTCCTTGCCGAGCTGCCTTTCAGGTTATGTTGATATAGGACTCGTTTTAGTGTGGATATAGATACTTTTGTACCAGTTTCCTCCAGCATCTTCACAAGGTCCTTTGCTGTTGTTCTGGGATTGATTTGCACTTTTCGCACCAAAGTACGTTCATCTCTAGGAGACAGAATGCGTCTCCTTCCTGAGCGGAATGACGGCTGTGTGGTCCCATGCTGTTTATACTTGCACACTATTGTTTGTGCAGATAAACGTTGTACCTTCAGGCATTTGGAAATTACTCCCAAGGATGAACCAGACTTGTGGAGGTCTACATTTTTATTTCTGAGGTCTTGGCTGATTTCTTTTGATTTTCCAATGATATCAAGCAAAGAGGCACTGAGTTTGAAGGTAGGCCTTGAAATACATCCACAGGTACACCTCCAATTGACTCAAATTATGTAAATGATGTCAATTAGCCTATCAGAAGCTTCTAAAGCCATGACATCATTTTCTGGAATTTACTAAGCTGTTTAAAGGCACAGTCAACTTAGGTGTATGTAAATGTTGGACCCACTGGAATTGTGATACAGTGAATTATAAGTGAAATGATCTGTCTGTAAACAATTGTTGGAAAAATGAATTGTGTCATGCACAAAGTAGATGTCCTAACCGACTTGCCAAAACTATAGTTTGCTAACAAGAAATTTGTGGAGTGGTTGAAAAATGAATTTTAATGACTCCAACCTAAGTTTATGTAAGGGAACACCCCCCTGAAATGGACAAAAATGAATGGGATCTTATTGGCACCGTACCAAACATATACATGATGTACAATACCACTCAAATGGACGTCGTTTCATTCAAAACTGATTGCAAATGCCATATTGCAAATGGCAAGTGTCACACAGCAAAAATCCAATAGTTGGTGAGCGCGCTCCACCGTAAACTTTCATATTGCAAATGTAACACAAGTCAAGACCCAAGGGTCAAATTTTGAAAAAGTGAGAAAAAAAATCTAAAACTTAAAAACCCTTAACCTGTTAGGGTATAGGGGGCAGTATTTTCACGGCTGGATAAAAAAATGTACCCGATTTAATCTGGTTACTAATCCTACCCAGTAACTACAATATGCATATACTTATTATATATGGATAGAAAACACCCTAAAGTTTCAAAAACTGTTTGAATGGTGTCTGTGAGTATAACAGAACTCATTTGGCAGGCAAAACCCTGAGACAGATTCTGACAGGAAGTGGATACCTGATGTGTTGAATTGACTTTAAGCCTATACCATTGAAAAACAAAGGGGGTGAGGAATGTTTTGGCACTTCCTATTGCTTCCACAAGATGTCCCCAGCCTTTACAAAGTGTTTTGAGTGTTCTACAGTGAGATCTGACTGAAGAAGAGCTTTGGAACGGCGATGGCCCATTAGACACCTTGCGCGCGAGTTGATGGTGGGTACTCTCATTCCGAAACGTTTTAAAAGAGAACCCAATGGTCCGCCTTGAATTTTATTCATGTTCTGGTTAAAAAAGGCCCTAATGATTTATGCGATACAACGTTTGACATGTTTGAACGAACGTAAATATATTTTTTCCGTTCGTGATGTGAACGGAAAGTAGCAGTATTTATGCTGCAGTAGTTTATGTGTCGGGGGGCTAGGGTCAGTCTGTTACATCTGGAGTATTCTCTTGTCTTATCCGGTGTCCTGTGTGAATGTAAATATGCTCTCTCTAATTCCTACTTTCTCTCTTTCTTTCTTTCTCTCGGAGGACCTGAGCCCTAGGACCATGCCTCAGGACTACCTGGCATGATGACTCCTGCTGTCCCCAGTCCACCTGGCCATGCTGCTGCTCCAGTTTCAACTGTTCTGCCTGCGGCTACGGAACCCTGACCTGTTCACCGGACGTGCTTGTTGCACCCTCGACAATTACTATGATTATTATTATTTGACCATGCTGGTCATTTACGAACATTTTAACATCTTGACCATGTTCTGTTATAATATCCACCCGGCACAGCCAGAAGAGGACTGGCCACCCCTCATAGCCTGGTTCCTCTCTAGGTTTCTTCCTAGATTTTTGGCCTTTCTCAGGAGTTTTTCCTAGGGAGTTTTTCCCAGCCACCGTGCTTCTTTCACATGCATTGCTTGCTGTTTGGGGTTTTAGGCTGGGTTTCTGTACAGCACTTTGAGATTTCAGCTGATGTACGAAGGGCTATATAAATAAATTTGATTTGATTTGATTTGATTTGAGGTCCGGCTGGCTTAGATCATGTGCTACAACACGGAGGTTTTTGGACATAAATGATGAGCTTTTTTGAACAAAACTACATTCGTTATGGACCTGGGATTCTTTGGAAGTGACATCTGATGAAGAGAATCAAAGGTAATGGATTATTTACATAGTATTTTCGATTTTAGATCTCTCCAACATGGCGGTTAGTCTGTATTGCAATGCGTATTTTTCTGGCGCAGTTCTCAGATTATTGCAAAGTGTGATTTCCCAGTAAGGTTAATTTTAAATCTGGCAAGTCCATTGCGTTCAAGAGATGTAAATCTATAATTCTTTGAATGACAATATAATATTTTACCAATGTTTTCTAATATTAATTAATTATTTTGTTGTCATGACTTGACTGCCGGTATTGGAGGGAAACGATTTCCTGAACATCAACGCCATAGTAAAACGCTGTTTTTAGATATAAATATGAACTTGATAGAACTAAAAATGCATGCATTTTCTAACATAATGTCCTAGGAGTGTCATCTGATGGAGATTGTAAAAGGTTAGTGCATAATTTTAGCTGATTGTATGGTTTTGGTGACGCCTGTCTTTGAATCGACAATACACTACACACAGCTATTGTCAATGTACTCTCCTAACATAACCTAACTTTATGCTTTCCCCGTAAAACCTTTTTGAAATCGGAAAACGTGGTTAGATTAAGGAGATGTTTATCTTTCAAAGGCTTTAAGTTAGTTGTATGTTTGAGAAATTTGAATTTTGACATTTATTTGGTTTCAAATTTGCGCTCTTGAAATGCACCTGCTGTTGATAGGGTGCGCCACGGGTGGCACGCTAACGTCCCACATAGCCCCAAGAAGTTAACCTCTCTAGGGTAGGGGGCAGTATTTTCACGGCCGGATGAAAAACGTACCCAAATTAAACGGCCTCCTACTCAGACTCAGAAGGTAGGATATGCATATTATTAGTAGATTTGGATAGAAAACACTCTGAAGTTTCTAAAACTGTTTGAATTATGTCTGTGAGTATAACAGAACTCATTTGGCAGGCAAAAACCTGAGGAAAATCCTAGCAGAAGTGGAATTCTGAATCTGTGGAATCTCTTACAGGCTTTGAGTTGGGATGTCGACATCCCAACTCACACACAGTGAGTTGGGATGTCAACAGTCTATAGAAAGTTGTTTGAGTCTTCCATAATGAACAGAGAGCCAACAGAAGAAGTTGGATGTTGTTGACTCGGAAAAGGACATGACTTCATTCGCGCGCTTTCACGTTTAGCTCCAGAACGTTTTTCAAAACAACGGATGGGTCCGGTTGGAATATTATTGAAGTTCTCGTTGAAAAAGGCCCTAAAGATTGCTGCTATACAACGTTTGACATGTTTGAACAAACCTAAATAGAACTTTTTTTATTTTTTGTTGCGATATTTTGGGTGCGCTTCCTACATTTGGAGTGGCTGACTGAACGCGCTATCAACAAGGAGCTATTTCGACATAAATTATGGAGTTTACGAACAAAACAACATTTATTGTGGACCTGGGATCCCTGGAAGTGCCTTCTGATGAAGATTACTAAAGGTAAGTGAATATTGCTATTTTATGTATGCGTTTATATGAGTCCAAAATGGCTAGCTTGATGTCTTTTTCTGAGCTCAGTACTCAGATTATTGCAAAGTGTGCTTTCCACGTAAAGTTATTTTGAAATCTGACAATGCGGTTGCATTCAGGAGATGTTAATCTATAATTCTTTGAATAACAGTTTAATATTTTATCAAGGTTTATAAATAGTATTTTTGTAAATTGGTGTGCTGATTCAACGGCAGTTTTGAAGGCTAAATATTTTCTGAACGTCACGAGCCATAGTAAAATGCTGTTTTTGGATATAAATATGAACTTGATAGAACAAAAAATGCATGTATTGTGTAACATGATGTCCTAGGAGTGTCATCTGATGAAGATTGTCAAAGGTTAGTGCATCATTTTAGCTGGTTTTCTGCTTTTGGACGGCTACCGTTGCTTTGAAAATGCTAGGAAATGGTGTAAAATAGTCCTATCTTTGAGAACTTAGAACTTTTAAATTTGGCGCTCTGATTTCACTGGCTCTTGAATAGTTTGGGACGATTTTGTCCCACCTCCCCTAGAGAGGTTAAAAAAGTGCTTTCTGGACCGTTTTTTAAAAATTATTTAGATTTGTTGTCAATTACACATGTATAAGAACTGTATGAACATAATAATTTTTTAAAATGTCCATAAGGCATATGTTTTGTCCATTTGCAATATGATTTCATAGGAAGTCAAAAGTACATGTCAAAAGTCAGTGAACCATTGCCAAATGCCATAAGAAATGTCCAAATGCAATATGAAAGTATTGAAAGTTCCAAATCAGGGTGTTATGTCCATATGCCATGTACGATCATAGGAAGTCAGTTTCCAAACCCAAAAGTCAGTGAACCATGTCCAAATGGCATTTATACTGCCCAAATGATATATAGCCCTATGTCAAGCCATGAATCAACCTAGATGGTCTATTTGTAATGCATGATGAGGGAAAAGTGGAACTCTGTTGTTTTTTAACCATTGTTTGAAAAACGTCCAAAATGACCCCTATTGGATGGGCACGGGTGGGGGGTGCTTCCTACCCAACTGTAGACCCCTTGCACCCCCTAAAGGCATTAAAACAATTTTAAAAATGTGCTCCTGGTAACGCATTCCAATCACCATGCGCACAGCTGTCCATTTGCAATATGTTTCAATAGGCATTTACTATCACGAATTTGACATGCTTGAAAATACTGCAGAAAAACAAAATTGACTGGCCCGATGAACTCGGGATGGCCGGGCAGTGATATTTTGCTTTTCTGCAGTATTTTTGAGCATGTGAAATTCATGATGCTAAATGCCCATTGAAACATATTGCAAATGGACAGTACATTTGCAGTAAGATTCAACAGTGAAAAAAGATCACCAAATGGGCATGCCATTGCTCATGTTGTTGATTTCATCATGTCTATTGATTGATCTTTTTTCACTGTTGAATCTTACTGCAAATGTACTGTCCATTTGCAATATGTTTCAATGGGCATTTAGCATCATGAATTTGACATGCTCAAAAATACTGCAGAAATGCAAAATTGACTGGCCCAATGAACTCGGGATGGCCGGGCAGTGATAGTGGTTCCTCTCCATCGCTCGTTGTGTTGATTTCATCATGTCCATTTGGTGATGGTCTATCACTGTTTAACATATTGCAAATGGACAAAAGTCAGCCAGCAAGTCACCGTCCATCAGTCAATTAGATATCATTCTGACACCAAACTCATACAAACTGACACCACACCCACTTTTGGGGGCAGTATTTTCACGGCCGGATAAAAAACGTACCCGATTTAATCTGATTATTACTCCTGCCCAGAAACTAGAATATGCATATAATTATTAGCTTTGGATAGAAAACACTCCAAAGTTTCTAAAACTGTTTGAATGGTGTCTGTGAGTATAACAGAACTCATTTGGCAGGCCAAAACCTGAGAAGATTCTGTACAGGAAGTACCCTGTCTGACCATTTCATGCCCTTCTTGATTATCTCTATCCATTACAGAGGATCTCTGCTGTTACGTGACACTTCCTACGGCTCCCATGGGATCTCAGAAGGCGGCAAAAAGCTGAATCGTGGCTTTGCAGGTTCTGGCTGAAAAACATTAGTGCGTTTGGATAGTGGCCAGTAACAGTACTATGAGACTCAGGCTCGTGCACGAGGGGATAGCATGCTTTTATTTTCTCTCTCTTTGTACGTATACACGCTTTGCCGGTCGGAATATTATCGCTTTTTTACGAGAAAAGTGGCATAAAAATTGAATTTAAACAGCAATTGACATGCTTCGAAGTACGGTAATGGAATATTTAGAAATCTTTTGTCACGAAATGCGCCATGCTCGTGACCCTTATTTACACTTCGGATAGTGTCTTGAACGCACGAACAAAACGCCGCAGTTTGGATATAACTATGGATTATTTTGGACCAAACCAACATTTGTTATTGAAGTAGAAGTCCTGGGAGTGCATTCTGACGAAGAACACCAAAGGTAATCAAACTTTTCTAATAGTAATTCGGAGTTTGGTGAAGGCTAAACTTGCTGGGTGTCTAAATAGCTAGCCATGTGATGCCGGGCTATCTACTGAGAATATTGCAAAATGTGCTTTCACCGAAAAGCTATTTTAAAATCGGACATATCGAGTGCATAGAGGAGTTCTGTATCTATAATTCTTAAAATAATTTATGTTTTTTGTGAACGTTTATCGTGAGTAATTTAGTAAATTCACCGGAAGTTTGCGGGGGGTATGCTAGTTCTGAACGTCACATGCTAATGTAAAAAAGCTGGTTTTTGATATAAATATGAACTTGATTGAACAAAACATGCATGCATTGTATAACATAATGTCCTAGGGTTGTCATCTGATGAAGATCATCAAAGGTTAGTGCTGCATTTAGCTGTGGTTTTGTTTTTTGTGACATTATATGCTAGCTTGAAAAATGGGTGTCTGATTATTTCTGGCTGGGTACTCTGCTGACATAATATAATGTTTTGCTTTCGTTGTAAAGCCTTTTTGAAATCGGACAGTGTGGTTAGATTAACGAGAGTCTTGTCTTTAAAATGCTGTAAAATAGTCATATGTTTGAAAAATGGAAGTTTTCGGATTTTAGAGGAGTTTGTATTTTGCGCCACGCCCATCATTGGATATTGGAGCAGGTTTTCCGCTAGCAGAACGTCTAGATGTAAGAGGTTAAGTCTTTACGTTAAAAACTGACTTATTTATAGAGGGTTATTTCAGAAAATCACAGAAATCACGTAGAGTTCCAAAACCAACCTTAACATGCCGCAACTGGATCTGTAACCTTTTTGGGAAAAAAAAACATTTCTTTGAGCATCACCAATTGTACATTGTACGATTTCTCTTAAATTACGATAGGTAAATGTCTGGTTATTTTTTCCTGACACCGTAGGTTTATGTACTTTGACGTGAAGTGGTCAAATTAGCGCTCTATTTTCAATTTTTACCTTTAACCTGTTGAGGATCTTATCCCGATCTTATCCCGGTATTGGGATTCATTGTCATGTGACCATGGCGGGGAATTCAAAACTGCAAGAGTAATCATTTCAAAAAATCAAATAATCAACTATTTTCCTCCATTTGAAAGATATATCTCCTAAATCTAACCACGCTGTCCGATTTTCAGAGGCATTACGGAGAATGCATAAAGTTAGGTTATGTGAGGAGAGTACATTGACAATAGCTGCGTGTAATGTTTAGCCAATTCAAAGAAGGGCATCAACAGACAGAAAACTAGCTAGAATTATGCACTTACCTTTGACAATCTGCATCAGATGACACTCATAGGACATTATGTTATACAATACATGCATTTTTAGTTCCATCAAGTTCATATTTATATCCAAAAACAGCATTTACAGTCGCGGTGAAATTCAGAATTTTTTTCGGCTCGAATGCACCCAGTGAATCCAGCATTACAAATCACGGAATTACTATTCGAAAACATTGGTAAATTATAATATTGTCATTCAAAGAATAATATATTATCATCTCGTAATTGCTACCGAAGGGCCAGATCTCAAAATAACTTTACTGGGAAATCACATTTTGTATAAACTGGGTACTATGCTAACAACAATAAGCTATATGCTAAGCTAAGCTAAGCTATACCGTTAGCATTAGCATCATCTAATATCGATAATAACATTCTAAATATCCCCTTACCTTTGATTATCTCCATCAGAAGGCGCTGCCAGAGATCCCAGGTCCAGAACAAATGTGGTTTCTTTTGACAAAGTTCATAATTTATGTCCAAATAGTTAGCGTTCAGTAGGCTCCCACAAAATGAGGTGGGCAGTGTAAAGTCACGTCGAAAAACTAAAGAAAACCTAGTAAATAATCTATTTACGTTTGTTTAAACATGTCAAACGTTGTTTAGCACTAATCTTTTGTTCCATTTTTAACGTGAAACATCAGTAAACATCAGTAATATTTTCACACAACCTATCAAGTGTCTAGAATAAACGATAATGACAAAGGCACTCTTCTCAGATTCATGCGCAGGCGCAAAAAATGAAGTGATGACGTGTCAACTTGTAAGCTTTCTAATTCGGTGTGTATTTATCACAGATGCTTCAAACAACTTTCTAAAGATCGTTGACATCTAGTGGAAGCAGTAGGAGTTGCGAACTGAATCCTTTCTCACTGTGGTATCTTTAAAACAATGACACTAAATAGTACAGCCACAAAATTCTCATTTTTTTTAATCTATTTTTCTCAGGTTTCTGCCTGCAATATGAGTTTTGTTATACTTACAGACACCATTCAAACTGTTTTAGAAAATTCAGAGTGTTTTCTATCCGAATGTGTTAATAATATGCATATCCTAGCTTCTGAGTTGGTGTAGGAGGCAGTTAAAAATGGGCACATATTTTTTTCAAAATTCTCAATACTGCCCCCGTGGCCCGTAGAGGTTAATCCCAGAAAAATGGCCTTAACTCAAAAAACGTTGAGGCCTCGACGCCATCTTGTTTGGGGCTAACTGCCAAACCTATGCTCACCAAGTTTCGTCTTCGAAGTCTTTTCCGTTTAGGAGAAAAGGCCATGTCGTGATTGGTGATGTTTTGTACATTTGCAATATGATTTCATTCGCCATCTGGTGGTATTTTCTGGGACAGCGGAAAAATGACAAATTAGAACATTTTATAAAACGGAAACTGAATGTCCGAGAGACTTCGTTCGATGACTTCCCGGAAGATCTGGCCCCGGTGCACGGCCCGCCGCTGTCAGCAAATTTTACAAACATTTGCGGACGTCTAGTAAGGGACCGTACATTTGGAATATGGAGTTTCTCATCAACCATACAGCAAATGCCAAAATGTTCCCTTCTTGTTTGGAAACTTATGACTTCAACTGTATAATACACCATTACAATACAGTTAATCCTGCAAGTGCCCCGAGTCTTACATTGTTCACTCCGTAGCTCTCCTCCAACACATCTCCATGGTATTTTCTGTCAGTGTATATTGAATAACGACCTGTACACACACACACACACACACACTTGCACTTCACACCCAAGGTTTTAGATAAGAAATTAAACTTCAATTTCTAAAGTATCCCTGACCTTTCAAAGCTAAATGGATGAAGACATGTCTTTGTGAACGATGACCCACCATCAAAATGTTAAACATAAATAGACCCATCCGGGGAATACTTCAACAGAGCAGTAAAACTCATATCAACTAGAAATAATTATATTGCATCTTGAGGCAGTCTTTTTGCCCTCCATTTATATAGGCAAGATTATTAGAATTTGTAATTGCATTGGGTACATTATGCAACATTTAATGCAGTTCCATAGTGTTGGATTCGACATTTTGAACATTGTAGCACGGTGGATATGGAGAATCATGGGGAAAAGGAGACCAGTGAATCGTTAGACTCGGTGGAGAGATACTGTCGCCGTGTTGTGGGATTTATTGGATGGGGTCTTTTCAATTCAGTTAAATTGGGTTTGCAGGAGGATGGAAATGATTTGAAGAATTATTTAAATGGTTTCCGAATGACAGGGAAAGAAAGGGAGAGGAAACATTTTAATGGTGTCTAAAGCCCTGTATACTAAACATTCCTAATGAGGAATGATCAACCTCATTAGAAATTAATGGAACAGGGGGATTCCATTATAAAATTCATGAGAAACACCATTCTCTATACAAATTGTACCATTACATTAGGATATTATTGTTATTTCCGTAGGGAGTTATAAAGAGATGTCATTCTAAGTTGATTAGTTATTCGAATTTGTTTCTTTTTTATTTAACATGTTTTTTTATCAGGTGTTTGAAAGGGGAAAATTACCAGTTCCCAGAGGTCCTGATCTTTGGGGTACTTATACAGTGGTACTGAATTCAGGCTGCATATAGAAAGGAAAATATATGGTAATAAGGGATGACAGTTACTTCAAATGGATTGTGATACATGTATTGCTGATTTCATGATGTGTTTTTGTTTCTGCGAGGGGTCGGGGTGCTAAACTTCATTATCTGGTAACTCTTCCGAGAGGTTGCCAAGTGAGTAAGGGAGTATGGATTAATTTTGAAAATGGTTTTAGCAGTAACATTATGTTATGCTTCTTGACATTTGTCTTAGAGAAGTTATTAAGAAAAGGTTAATGTCATAATTCGTTATATAGTCAACGTTTGTCTGGTTTCCTGAAACAGAAATGTAATGAACTTAACTGTTGTTATGATTTGTGCTTTTTTGAGGTTATCATGGAAGGTGACGTTAGATCATGTCTTAATGCATGGTAGGAATAATTTGACCATAGACAGTGTGTGTAGACCTCAAACCCTCCCTAACCGGCTGAAGAAACAGCAACAAAGGCGTGCATTGAGAGACAATGACTTTTACCACTACTATCAAAGTCCGAGCCATAAACCGAGGCCGGGGTGCTGAGAGTGTGTGTGGAGAGAGAACAAGCTCAGATGAGAGACTCGTGTACGTGGTAGAAATGGAGGTATCTACTTGGATATTAATATCGGGACATTTTCAAGGGCCATGAAATGTGACAGGCAAAAGTTACCGACAATAAAAGGTTGTTTATAAATGTATGTTCTAGCAGGTATGATGTGTGCTAAGTTGATAAACTGGAATTCGAGCCCTAGACTCAAAGTAAGCACTGAGGTCAGTCATTCTAAATTTGGGTTGGATAATTTATAAAATGTTTTAGTTGTGATTGGGATACAGAGAGAGAGAATTGCTAAAGAACGATGAGTGGTGGGGGCGCAGCTAACATTTATTTGGCCGAGAGAGTCTCCAGAAACTTACCTCTAAGTGTCATCCTGAGGGGAGATGGTTTGTTAGTGGAATCACTGGATGATAGCTTGGGACAACCATGAATGTTTTTTGTTGTCTTTTGTTTTACCCTGTATTCAGAATTTTGATGTTACATCGCATCAAGGGGTGGTGCTAAGTTATTAAACATGTACATTGTTTCTCTTTTCTTTTCAAGTCAATATGTTTTTAGGTTTTGTGGAACATGAGGGAATGATGTTTATTGACTAACTGATTTGAGAATGTGTTAGTATGTTTATAACTGTAGAAAATGTATTAGGAGTATTGTGTGTTATGGGTTAGATGTTATGATAGAGGAGTATAATTCCCAGAGACCTTATATTGTTACAGGAAATGGCTCATAAAAGAGGGAGGACAGCTAACTGTACACAAAATGGGGATTTAGTTAACTTCTATGGGCTAGGTGGGACGCTAGTGGGACACAGCCAGTGAAATATCAGGGCGGCAAATTGAAAAACAACAAAATGTCAATTCAACTTTCTCAAACATACAACTATTTTACACAATTTTAAAGATAAACTTCTCGTTAATCTAACCACATTGTCCGATTTCAAAAAGGCTTTACAGCGAAAGCAAAACATTAGATTATGTCAGGAGAGTACATAGACAAAAAAAATCACACAGCCATTTTCCAAGCAAGGATGTGTCAATAAAACCCAAAACACAGCTAAATGAAGCACTAACCTTTGACGATCTTCATCAGATGACACTCCTAGGACATTATGTTACACAGTACTTGTATGTTTTGTTCGATAAAGTTCATATTTATATCCAAAAACAGCATTTTAAATTGGCGCGTGATGTTAAGAAAATGAATTCCCACCAAAACGTCCGGTGAATGTGCACATCAATTTACAAAAATACTCATCATAAACGTTGACAAAATATATAACAATTATTTTAAGAATTATAGATAGACTACCCCTGGATGCAACCGTTGTGTCAGATTTTAAAATAGCTTTACGGAGAAAGCACATTTTTCAATATTCTGAGTACATAGCTCAGCCATCACGGTGAGCTATTCAGACACCCGCCAAGTTCGGGGCAACCTAAACTCAGAAATAGTATTAGAAATATTCTCTTACCTTTGCTGATCTTCATCAGAATGCACTCCCAGGACTGCTACTTCCACAAGAAATGTTGTTTTTGTTCGAAATAATACATATTTATGTACAAATACCTTTGTTTTGTTCGTGCGTACAGATCACTTATCCAAAGGCATTACGCGCGAGCGCGGAACGAGAGACGAAAAGTCAAAATGTTCCATTACCGTACTTAGAAGCATGTCAAACGCTGTTTAAAATCAATCTTTATGGTATTTTTAACGTAAAATTGCGATAATATTCCAACCGGACAATAGCATATTCATTCAAGAAGAAAAAGGGGAACGGCGTGCTCGCGTGACCTCGCATACCAAATCCCTTTGTTGCCAGGCAGACCACTCAGTGAATGAGCTCCTATTATCTGCCCAGTGACAGGAAAATGCTCAAACCACTTTCTGAAGGCTTTAGACAGCCAATGGAAGCCTTAGGAAGTGCAACGTCCCCCACAGACACTGAAGCTTCGATAGAGAATCAAAAGAAGAACTACAATTTTCAGACTTTCCACTTCCTGCTTGGAATTTTCTCAGGTGTTTGCCTGCCATATGAGTTCTGTTATACTCACAGACACCATTCAAACAGTTTTAGAAACTTCAGAGTGTTTTCCATCCAAATCTACTAATAATATGCATATTCTATTTTTCATCCGGCCGTGAAACTACTGCCACCTAGCCCAGACAGATTAAACATTACACATACAGTTGAAGTCGGAAGTTTACATACACCAAATACATTTAAAATCAGTTTCACAATTCCTGACATTTAATCCTAGTAAAAATTCTCTGTCTTAGGTCAGTTAGGATCACCACTTAATAGTAGAGAGAAGGATTTATTTAAGCTTTAATTTCTTTCATCACATTCCCAGTTGGTCAGAAGTTTGCAAACTCTCAATTAGTAGCATTGCCTTTAAATTGTTTGACTTGGGTCAAGCGTTTCGGGTAGCCTTCCACAAGCGTCCCACAATAAGTTGGGTGAATGTTGGCCCATTCCTCTTGAAAGAGCTGGTGTAACTGAGTCAGGTTTGTAGGCCTCGTTGCTCGGACATGCTTTTTCAGTTCTGCCCACTAATTATCTCTAGGATTAAGGTCAGGGCTTTGTGATGGCCACTCAAATACCTTGACTTTGTTGTCCTTAAGCCATTTTGCTACAATTTTGGAAGTATGCTTGGGGTCATTGTCTATTTGGTAGACCCATTTGCAACCAAGCTTTAACTTCCTGACTGATGTCTTGAGATGTTGGTTCAGAATATCCACATAATTTTCCTACCTCGTGATGCCATCTACTTTGTGAAGTGCACCAGTCCCTCCTCCAGCAAAGCACCCTATAAAATGATGCTGCACCCCTGTGCTTTACGGTTGGGATAGTGTTCTTTGGCTTGCAAGCCTCCCCCTTTTTCCTTCAAACATAACGATGGTCATTATGGCTAAACAGTTCTACTTTTGTTTCATCAGACCAGAGGACATTTCTCCAAAAAGTATGACCTTTGTCCCCATGTGCAGTTGCAACTGCGTCTGGCTTTTTTATGGCGGTTCAGGAGAAGTGCTGAGCGGCTTTTCAGATTATGTTGATATAGGACTCGTTTTACTGTGGATATAGATACTTTTGTACCTGTTTCCTCTAGCATCTTCACAAGGTCCTTTGCTATTGTTCCGGGATTGATTTGCACTTTTCGCACCAAAGTACCTTCCACTCTAGAAGACAGAACGCGTCTCCTTCCTGAGCAGTGTGATGGCGGCATGGTCCCATGGTATTTATACTTGCGCACTATTGTTTGTACAGATGAACGTGGTACCTTCAGGCGTTCGGAAATTGCTCCCAAGGATGAACCAGACGTGTGGAGGTGTAACGCCCTGGCCATAGAGAGGGTTTTTTATTCTCTATTTTTGGTTAGGCCAGGGTGTGACATGGGTGGGTGTCCTAGGTTTATTTTTTATGTTGGTGGTTTTCTTTGTTTCGGCTGTGTATGGCTCTCAATCAGGAACAGGTGTAGATCGTTGTTGCTGATTGAGAGTCATACATAGGCAGCCTGTTTTTATTTTGGGGTTTGTGGGTGAATGTTTTCTGTCTAGTGTTTTGTTATTCCTGACAGAACTGTTTGGCTGTCATTTTCGTGTTTTCTTTTGCAAGTGTTCATTCGGTCATTAAAATCATTTAAGATGAACACATCCTCCGCTGCACCTTGGTCTCATTCTGACGACGGCTGTTAGAGATTCACCCACCAACAACGGACCAAGCAGCGGAGGAAGGAGCAGCACCAGGAGAGGAGCTATCTGGAATCGTGGACATGGGAGGAAATACTGGACGGGGCAGGACCATGGGCTCAAGTTGGGGAGTATCGCCGCCCGCAGTGGGAGATCGAGGCAGCGAGAGCGGAGAGGCAATGGTATGAGGCAAGGGAGCGCAACAGGCACGAGAGGCAGCCCCAAAAAATGTGGGGGGGGCACACGGGTAGTGTGGCAGAGCCAGGATCAAATTCTGGGCCAACTCCCCGTGCTTACCGGAAGCAGCGTGGTACTGGTCAGGCACCGTGTTATGCTGTGAAGCGCACGGTATCTCCAGTGCGCGCTCATAGCCCGGTGCGCTATAGGCCAGTCCCCCGCAAGTGCCATGCGAGTGTGGGCATCGAGCCAGGGCGGATTGTGCCAGCTCAGTGCGTCTGGTCACCAGTGCGCCGTTTCGGTCCAGGTTATCCTGCGTCGGCTCTGCGCACTGTGTCTCCGGGGCGCTGGGAGGGCTCAGTTCATCCTATGCCTGCGCTCCGCCCGTGCCGGGTAAGAGTGGGCATTCAGCCTGGAGTATGGGTGGCAAGCCTACACAGCAGAACTCCAGTGCTCCCCCACAGCCCGGTTTATCCTGTGCCTCCTCCTCGGACCAGGCCTCCATTGGGTCTCTCCAGCCTGGTCTATCCTGTGCCTCCTCCCAGGACCAGGCCTCCAGTGGGTCTCCCCAGCCTGGTATATCCTGTGCCTCCTCCTCGGACCAGGCCTCCTGTGGGTCTCCCCAGCCTGGTGAGTCCTGTGCCTGCGCCCAGAGCCAGGCCTCCTGCATGTCTCCCCGGCCTGGTGAATCCTGGGCCAGAGCCGCCAGAGCCGCCCGCCAGTCCGGAGCCGCCAGAGCCGCCTGCCAGTCCGGAGCCACCAGAGCCGCCCATCAGTCCGGAGCCGCCGGAGCCGCCCGCCTGTCCGGAGCCGCCGGAGCCGCCCGCCTGTCCGGAGCCGCCGGAGCCGCCCACCAGCCGGTCGCAGCAAGAGCAGCCAGGGTCGCCCACCAGTCCTCCGGTGCAGCCAGGGACGCCACCTAAGTGGGCTAAGCCGAGGGTGGAGCGGGGTTCACGTCCCGCACCAGAGCCACCGCCGTAGGAAGGCCCACCTGGACCCTCCCCTTTAGAGTCAGGTTTTGCGGCCGGAGTCCACACCTTTGAGGGGGGGGGTACTGTAACGCCCTGGCCATAGAGAGGGTTTTTTGTTCTCTATTTTTGGTTAGGCCAGGGTGTGACATGGGTGGGCGTTCTAGGTTTCTTTTTCTGTGTTGGTGATTTTCTTTGTTTCGGCCGTGTATGGCTCTCAATCAGGAACAGCTGTAGATCGTTGTTGCTGATTGAGAGTCATACATAGGCAGCCTGTTTTTCCTTTGGGGTTTGTGGGTGAATGTTTTCTGTCTAGTGTTTTGTTATTCCTGACAGAACTGTTTGGCTGTCATTTTCGTGTTTTCTTTTGCAAGTGTTCATTCGATCATTAAAATAATTTAAGATGAACACATCCTCCACTGCACCTTGGTCTCATTCTGACGACGGCCGTTACAGGAGGTATAAAAAAACTGAGGTCTTGGCTGATTTCGTTTGATTTTCCCATGATGTCAAGCAAAGAGGCACTGAGTTTGAAGGTAGGCCTTGAAGTACATCCACAGGTACACCTCCAATTGACTCAAATTATGTCAATTAGGCTATCAGAAGTTTCTAAAGCCATAACATCATTTTCTGGAATTTTTCAAGTTGTGTAAAGGCACAGTCAACTTAGCGTATGCAAACTTCTGACCCACTGGAATTGTAATACAGTGAATTATAAATGAAATAATCTGTAAACAATTGTTGGAAACATTTATGTCATGCACAAAGTAGTCCTAACCGACTTGCCAAAACTATAGTTTGTTGACAAGAAATTTGTGGAATGGTTGAAGAACGAGTTTTAATTACTCCAACCTAAGTGTATGTAAACTTTCGACTTCAACTGTACCTAGATCATGGTGAGTGTAGAAGAGATAGTGGTGGCATTTCAGACACTATGGTAAACTTTTAGGACACCTGTGACTCAGAGTTTTGTTAGGTTGGATACTATTCCCTACTCTTCTCCAATTTCTAACAGCCAGCGAACATTTGACAGATTACATGCAGGAGGTATTCTCACGGCAGGTGCTGTAGGGACAGTAACTGAAGGATTAGTACTAGTAGCAAAAGGATGCTGTATTGATAGCATGGAATTGGACTACTGCGCAAATGAGGGGTATTGTGAGACTACAGTCATGGGCCATGTTGGAAGTAGCAGTGGTTACTATAGTAGCATTGTTGGGATATCAGTTTATGAGGCCTCATGCCACATGGATTGGTAACTGGTAACTGGGGGACCGATGTTTTATTATCATTGTTTATCCATTTATTAGTCATTTCCAATTTTATATAAATTAAACATTAGGATGCTATTGTTCAAGACAAGGGACTGTTGGATTCAACATTTTGAACATTGAGATATTAAATACATGATAGATCAGATGCATAGTATATTAAGGAGTGAGATCTGTAGAAAGACAGAGTGGCTATGGAATATGCTGGTTGGAAGGGAGGAGCTCAAAGGATTGCTATAGGGCTAGGGTTAGATGGACATCTGTGGACTAGGCGAAGGAGGGGTTGAGGTTGGGAGGTGAGGTCAGATCCCCTGAAGGGAGTAATAAGGGTTTAGTATCCTGTTACTCTCTTCTTGTAGAACCATAAGATGTAAGGATTGGAGAGAAGGAGGAGTGTCTTAAATGGGATATATATATCTGTGATGAGAGAAATGTTGGGTTGTCTGAATTACAGCTGTACAGATCCTTTGGGAAGAATTAAAGTTGGTTAAAGCTTCTCTACTGTCCGTGAGTTATTTACTCTGAAAAATAAGAACCTAACAATAGGTACTGTAATTGTTTGCTCCCAGGCAACAGGAAGGAGCCATATCAGTGGAGGAGAGCATTAGAATTTATGTCTACTTCAGTAACCATGCAGGGAAAACCGAGCATCAGGCTTTGGACCAATTGCCTCGCCTAACTTGACACTACTCTCCCAAAATGAGGTTCTGTAAAGATCATACAAATTACTGAGATTATGGAAATGCTCTGCAAGAGCCGTAGGATGTTTTTTCACCCCACGTCTATCTACCCCCCAGGTCAGAAGCACGTTGATGCGGACACACAAGTGACCATAAATGCCCAGATGGCTGAGAAGCTATTAGCCAGAAACGCTAGGAATCAAAATCATTTTAAGAGCTGATTTCCTTCTGGGATGTTCAGATGCTCTGGAACTACCCCAGAACAGTGGGGCAGAGGAAGAGGAGAAGGGGGAAGGGTTAATGTTGGTCTATTACTCCTCAGTGCCCATGCAGTCAATGAGACACACCACTCAAAGAAACACGTTGACAGAACAGCAAACAGCCCATGTGCTGTTAAAAGGTGAAGACAATGCCGTAAGTGAGCAGGCTATGAGTTATGAGTCCTCCTGAATCAAATAAGTCCTTGTGGATCAAAGCTACAGTGAGGGAAAAAAGTATTTGATCCCCTGCTGATTTTGTATGTTTGCCCACTGACAAAGAAATGATCAGTCTATAATTTTAATGGTAGGTTTATTTGAACAGTGAGAGACAGAATAACAACAAAAAAATCCAGAAAAATGCATGTCAAAAATGTTATAAATTGATTTGCATTTTAATGAGGGAAATAAGTCTTTGACCCCTCTGCAAAACATGACTTAGTACTTGGTGGCAAAACCCTTGTTGGCAATCACAGAGGTCAGATGTTTCTTGTAGTTGGCCACCAGGTTTGCACACATCTCAGGAGGGATTTTGTCCCACACTTTTGTCAGTGACTGTTAGTTCCCTCTTATTTTTTAGCACTCTTTTGCTGTGGAATGTACGATGATACATCAGTATCTCTACTTGCACATCATCATCTGCTCATTTATCACTCCAGTGTTAATCCGCTAAATTGTAATTCTTCGCTACTATGGCCTATTTATTGCCTACCTCATGCCTTTTGCACACACTGTATATAGACTATTTTTTTTCTACTGTGTCATTGACTTGTTTATTGTGTTATTGGCTTGTTTATTGTTTATTCTATGTGTAACTCTGTGTTGTTGTCTGTGTCACAAGTCCTCATTTACAACTAGCCTACCTGGTTAAATAAAGGTGAAACAAATGGGGTCTCGGCCAGGATCTTGTTTCCCATGAGTATGATAGTCGTTCTTGTCACCTACGCAGAAGCTCTGCTGTGCCCAGATATGAGTGTTCAAAATACACTTGTGTAGTAGAGTTGGTCACAGACATCCACCTTGAGTGGTTATAAGATTGGTGGAACCATTTTGAAAGTTTCATAAACAAAGGCTTACAAATTTGAAAAGCCATGGACTTTAACCTGTTGGGGCTAGGGGGCAGTATTTGCACGGCCGGATAAAAAACATACCCGATTTAATCTGGTTACTACTCCTGCCCAGTAACTAGAATATGCATATAATTATTGGCTTTGGATAGAAAACACCCTAAAGTTTCTAAAACTGTTTGAATGGTGTCTGTGAGTATAACAGAACTCATTTGGCAGGCCAAAACCTGAGAAGATTCCTTACAGGAAGTGGCCTGTCTGACCATTTCTTGCCCTCCTTGATCATCTCTAACAAAAACAGGGGATCTCTGGCATGACGTGACACTTCCTACGGCTCCCATAGGCTCTCATAACCCGGGAAAAAGCTGAATGATGTAATTCAAGGCCCAGGCTGAAACACACTAGCGCGTTTGGCAAGTGCTCTATCAGAGGGCCATGCATGAGGGGATAGCATGCTTTTACTTTCACTCTCTTTGTAATAAAAAACGATTTTCCGGTCAGAATATTATCGCTTTTTTACGAGAAAAATGGCATAAAAATTGATTTTAAACAGCGGTTGACATGCTTCGAAGTACGGTAATGGAATATTTAGAATTTTTTTGTCACGAAATGCGTCGTGCTCGTAACCCTTATTTACCCTTTCGGATAGTGTCTTGAACGCACGAACAAAACGCCGCTATTTGGATATAACAATGGATTATTTCGGACCAAACCAACATTTGTTATTGAAGTAGAAGTCCTGGGAGTGCATTCTGACGAAGACAGCAAAGGTAATAACATTTTTCTTATAGTAAATCTGACGTTGGTGCTAAACTTGCTGAGTGTCTAAATAGCTTGCCCTGTGATGCCGGGCTATCTACTCAGAATATTGCAAAATGTGCTTTTACTGAAAAGCTATTTTAAAATCGGACATATCGAGTGCATAGAGGAGGTCTGTTTCTATAATTCTTAAAATAATTGTTATGTTTTTTGTGAACGTTTATCGTGAGTAATTTAGTAAATTCACCGGAAGTGTTCGGTGGGAATGCTAGTCACATGCTAGTCACCTGCTAATGTAAAAAGCTGGTTTTTGATATAAATATGAACTTGATTGAACAGACATGCATGTATTGTATAACATAATGTCCTAGGGGTGTCATCTGATGAAGATCATCAAAGGTTAGTGCTGCATTTAGCTGTGGTATGGGTTTATGTGACATTATATGCTAGCTTGAAAAATGGGTGTCTGATTATTTCTGGCTGGGTACTCTGCTGACATAATCTAATGTTTTGCTTTCGTTGTAAAGCCTTTTTGAAATCGGACAGTGGGGTTAGATTAACGAGAGTATTGTCTTTAAAATGTTGTAAAATAGTCATATGTTTGAGAAATTGAAGTAATAGCATTTCTAATTTCTAGCATTTCTAATTTTGAATAACGCGCCACGGGATTCAACTGGCTGAGAGAGGTTAAGTTGGAAGCATTTGTGGAAAACACTAGACAAATGTACAAAGGTGAATCTGCTCTTTTGGCGATCCAAAAGCATTAGTCAGAGTTGATCGGTACTGCTTTGGTGGAGGAGGAAATCCCTTTGGAGAGGTAGGTTGATGAAAACGTGAACTGTGAGAGTTAGAATTAAAGGCAAAGTTAGAACAACAAAAATTAGAGCTCAAGCATTAGAGCTGAAGAACGTGAGGAGAGATTGGAGCAACCAATAAGTTGAAGCACATGGAAAGACAAAATGAGCCTGCAGCCAAACAACAAGAACAGGAATGTGAGCATGCCATTCATCAGAGTGATAGATCTGGAAACACTCCAGTCAAGACATCCTGCACCCTCAACAGAGTTTGATCTTGGTCGAAACAGCCATCTTGTATCGCCTTTTAACGAGAGAGGTTGGATGTACAGTGCATTCGGATAGTATTCAGACCACTTGACTTTTTCCACATTTTGTTACGTTACAGACTTATTCTAAAATTGATAAAATAATTCCCCCCCCTCAATCTGCACACAATACACCATAATGATGAAGCAAAAACAGGTTTAGACATTTTTGCAAATATATGTGTGTGTATATAAATATAAATAAATACATTTAATATCACATTTACATAAGTATTCAGACCCTTTATTCAGTACTATGTTAAAGCACCTTTGGCAGCGATTACAACCTTGAGTCTTCTTGGGTATGATGCTAAAAGCTTGGCACACCTATATTTGGGGTGTTTCTCCCATTCTTCTCTGCAGATCCTCTCAAACTCTGTCAGGTCGGATGGGAAGTGTCGCTGCACAGCTATTTCCATGTCTCTCCAGAAATGTTCGATCGAGTTCATGTCCTGGCTCTGGCTGGGCCACTCAAGGACATTCAGAGACCTGTCCCGAAGCCACTCCTGCATTGTCTTGGCTGTGTGCTTAAGGTTGTCGTCCTGTTGGAAGGTGAACCTGCACCCCAGTCTGAGTGCTCTGGAGCAGGTTTTCACCAAGCATCTCTCTATACTTTTCTCTGTTCATCTTTCCCTCAATCCTGACTAGTCTCCCAGTCCCTGCCACTGAAAAACATCCACACAGCGTGATGCTGCCACCACCAGGTTTACTCCAGATGTGACACTTTGCATTCAGGCAAAAGAGTTCAATGTTGGATTCATCAGAACCGAGAATCATGTTTCTCATGGTCTGAGAGTCCTTTAGGTGCCTTTTGGCAAACTCTAAGCAGGCTGTCATGTGCCTTTTACTGAGGAGTGGCTTCCGTCTGGCCACTCTACAATAAAGGCATGACTAGTGGAAAGCTGCAGAGATGGTTGTCCTTCTGGAAGGTTCTCCCATCTCCACAGAGGAACTCTGAAGCTCTGTCAGAGTGACCATCGGGTTCTTGGTCACCTCTCTGACCAAGGCCCTTCTCCCCCGATTGCTCAGTTTGGCCGGATAGCCAGCACTAGGAAGAGTCTTGGTGTTTCCAAACATGTTTTTGCTTTGTCATTATGGGGTATTGTGTGTAGATTGAGGGGAAACAATTAATTAATTTTACAATAAGGCTGTAACGTAACAATGTGGAAAAAGGAAAGGGCTCTGAATACTTTCCGAATGCACTGTATATTTTACTCTGTTTGAGCGGATTGCCACATCCCTAAAATGGCCCTAAGATATTTGTCACTGCTCCTCGAAAGTGTTCTGGTGGGAAAAGCTCAGTGTGGGCTCCTTTATCTCTTAACCAGAGCTCAGATTATGACACTGTTAAAGCTGCTATCCTTCGGGCTTACGAGTTGGTCCAAGAGAAATACAGACAAGAAGAAAAAAATCACAAGCCATTGCTGAGTTTGCAAGGGAATAAGCATGTCTTTTTGATTGGTGCTGTGGTTCTCAAGAGGTCAAGGTCCTTGAGGATTTAAAGACACTCATACTTCTCGAGCAGTTCAAGAATATCCTTCACTAAAGGGTTGCGACCTACATTTATAAGCTCAAGGATCTCACTCTTGAGAACTGCGTTTCTGGCAGATGAGTTTGTGTTGACACATAAAACTACCTTGACAAACAAACCACACAGTAGTTATCCCTATGCAAAAATAAGTCACCTCCTACTGCAATGTTTTTCCTTTTCTACAGTGCCCAAAGATAAAGATTGTGAGGAAAACTGGTTTTTCATATCCGCAAGTTTGTCATTACTGCCATGAGAAAGGACACATTGTCTATGTCTTACTTTGAAAAAGAAAAATAAGAGAGAAAGCAATTTCTTCTTGATGGTGTACTCAAGTTCATTAAGTCTATTGTTGGGACTGGTGTATCTCCTAAACAAGATTTTGGATCAGATGTGTATGAACTCTTTGTTTCAGACAGGTTCTTGTCTCTGCAGAGTGGCAATGCTGTTAAGCAGCCAGTGAAGTCCTTCATTGTGGAGTTTATTTTTGCCTTTGTCTGACACTTCAACTGGTTACAGTGTGTTAGTACACATAGTGGAGATGGGTTGCATGGAAGTTCCTTTGTATAATGTGGAACGTGAGTCTGATCTTATTTCTGGTTCCGTTGACGTTAGAGTGAGGCCTAGCCTACCGGTGAAGGGGGTCTCGTTCTTTTTGGGAAACGATTTGGCTGGAGGGAAGGTCGTGTCAAATCCAGTCGTTTGTAAGGAACCCAGAGTAGAGGAACCTGAAAAATCATTGGGAGCAATTTCCAAATGCCTGAAGGTACCACACTCATCTGTACAAACAATAGTACACAAGTATAAACTCCATGGGACCACGCAGCCGTCATACCGCTCAGAAAGGAGAAGCGTTCTGTCTCCTAGAGATGAACGTACTTTGGTGCGAAAAGTGCTAATCAATCCCAGAACAGCAGCAAAGAACCTTGTGAAGATGCTGGAGGAAACAGGTACAAAAGTATTTATATCCACAGGAAAACGAGTCCTATATCGACATAATCCTAAAGGCCACTGCTCCAAAACACCATAAAAAAGAGACTACAGTTTGCAACTGCACATGGAGACAAAGATCGTACTTTTTGTGGAAATGTCTTCTGGTCTGATGAAACAAAAACAGAACTGTTTGGCCATAATGACCATCATTATGTTTGGAGGAAAAAGGGGGAGGCTTGCAAGCCGAAGAACACCATCCCAACCGTGAAGCACGGGGTGGCAGCATCATGTTGTGGGGGTATTTTGCTGCAGGAAGGACTGGTGCACTTCACAAAATAGATGACATCATTAGGAGGGAAAATGTTGATGATATATTGAAGCATCATCTCAAGACATCAGTCAGGAAGTTAAAGCTTGGTCGCAAATGGGTCTTCCAAATGAACAATGACCCCAAGCATACTTCCAATGTTCTAAACTCAGCAAAAAAATAAACATCTTCTCACTGTCAACTGTGTTTATTTTCAGCAAAATGTACATGTATAAATATTTGTTTGAACATAACAAGATTCAACAACTGAGACGTAGACTGTACAAGTTCCACAGACATGTGACTAACAGAAATGGGATAATGTGTCCCTGAACACAGGGGGGGTCAAAATCAAAAGTAACAGTCAGTATCTGGTGTGGCCACCAGCTGCATTAACCTCTTTGGTATAGGGGGCAGTATTGAGAATTTTTGGAAAAAATATGTTCCCATTTTTAACTGCCTCCTACACCAACTCAGAAGCTAGAATATGCATATTATTGTTCAGGTTTGGATAGAAAACACTCTGAATTTTCTAAAACTGTTTGAATGGTGTCTGTGAGTATAACAGAACTCCTATGGCAGGCAAAAACCTGACAAGGCTTCAAGCAGGAAGTACCCTGTCTGACAAGGAGTCGTGCGTCTTACCTCTTTTTATTGAAAAGTAAGGATCTTAGCTGTAACGTGACAATTCCCAGGGCTCCAATAGGCTCTCAGAGCCCGCGAAATAACTGAAGGTTTACGAGGGAACCTCAGGTTGAAATATATTATCGCCTTTTGTAAGTGGATGCTCGGAGGACCTTTCAATGATGCGCGTGCATGAGTCGCTTCTGAGGAGAAATTTTATTCGGCTGTTTAGGCTCAATGCATACTCCCGGTCGGAATATTAACACTTCTCTATGACATAAATGGCATAAAAATTGGTTTTAAACAGCGGTTGACATGCTTCGAAGTACGGTAATGGAATATTTAGACATTTTTGACACGCCAATGCGCCATGCGCGACACCGCGAAGAAGCATTCTAGAACTCACGAACAAAACGTCGCTGTTGGAACATAACGATGGATTATTTGGGACCAAACCAACATTTGTTATTGAAGTAGAAGACCTGGCAGTGTATTCTGATGAAGAACAAGCAAGGTAAGAACATTTTTCTTATAGGAAATGTGATTTTGGTGGATGCTGACCTGGGTGGGTATCTAAATAGCTAGCCCTGTAATGCCGGGCTATGTACTTAGATTATTGCAAAATGTGCTTCATCCGAAAAGCTATTTTAAAATCGGACATATCGAGTGCATAGAGGAGTAATGTATCTATAATTCTTAACTTCTTACATCTACACGTTCCGCTAGCGGAACGTCTGCTCCAATATCCAATGATGGGCGGGGCGCGAAATTCAAACTCCTCTAAATCCGAAAACTTACACTTTTCAAACATATGACTATGTTACAGCTATTTAAAGACAAGACTCTCCTTTATCTAACCAAACTGTCCGATTTCAAAAAGGCTTTACAGCGAAAGCAAAACATTAGATTATGTCAGCAGAGTACCCAGCCAGGAATAATCACACAGCCATTTTTCAAGCTAGCATATCATGTCACATAAACCCAAACCATATCTAAATGCAGCACTAACCTTTGATGATCTTCATCAGATGACACACCTAGGACATTGTGTTATACAATACATGCATGTCTGTTCAATCAAGTTCATATTTATATCAAAAACCAGCTTTTTACATTAGCATGTGACGTTCAGAACTAGCATTCCCACCGAACACTTCCGGTGATTTTACTAAATTACTCACGATAAACGTTCACAAAAAGCATAACAATTATTTTAAGAATTATAGATACAGAACTCCTCTATGCACTCGATATGTCCGATTTTAAAATAGCTTTTCGGATGAAGCACATTTTGCAATAATGTAAGTACATAGCCCGGCGTTACAGGGCTAGCTATTTAGACACCCACCCAGTGTAGCCTTCACCAAAATCACATTTCCTATAAGAAAAATGTTCTTACCTTGCTTGTTCTTCATCAGAATACACTGCCAGGACTTCTACTTCAATAACAAATGTAGGTTTGGTCCCAAATAATCCATCGTTATATCCAAACAGCGACGTTTTGTTCGTGCGTTCTAGACACTATCCCAACGCTAAATCTCGGCCACGAGCATGACGCAAAATATGACAAAAAATTTCGAAATATTCCATTACCGTACTTCGAAGCATGTCAACCGCTGTTTAAAACCAATATTTATGCAATTTATCTCGTAGAGAAGCGATAATATTCCGACCGGGAATCTGCCTGTCTGTAAACTGAGGAAAAAACCAAAAGCCGGGGGCGGGGCGTGTCACGCGCCTAAGGCTTAGTCCATTGACTGACCACTCAGCATTTGCTCTCGTGTGCTTCAGCCAGGGCTTTGAATGACATCATTCCTGTTTTTCCCGGGCTGTGAGACTCCATTGTTGACGTGAGAAGTGTCACGTAAGAGCAGAGATCCTTTGTAAACGACAGAGATAATAAAGAAGGGCAAGAAATGTTCAGACAGGGTACTTCCTGAACAGAAGCATCTCAGGTTTTTGCCTGCCATAGGAGTTCTGTTATACTCACAGACACCATTCAAACAGTTTCAGAAACTTTGGAGTGTTTTCTCTCCAAAGCTAATAATTATATGCATATTCCAGTTTCTGGGCAGGACTAATAATCAGATTAAATCGGGTACGTTTTTTATCCAGCCGTGAAATTACTGCCCCCTAGATGTAACAGGTTAAAATAATTGTTATGCTTTTTGTGAACGTTTATCGTGAGTAATTTAGCAAACTGTTAGTAAATTCAACGGAAGTTTGCGGGGGGTATGCGTTTTCTGAACGTCACATGCTAATGCAAAAAGCTGTTTTTTGATATAAATATGAACTTGATTGAACAGACATGCATGTATTGTATAACACAATGTCCTAGGTGTGTCATCTGATGAAGATCATCAAAGGTTAGTGCTGCATTTAGATATGGTTTGGGTTTATGTGACATGATATGCTAGCTTGAAAAATGGCTGTGTGATTATTTCTGGCTGGGTACTCTGCTGACATAATCTAATGTTTTGCTTTTGTTGTAAAGCCTTTTTGAAATCGGACAGTGGGGTTAGATTAACGAGATTCTTGTCTTTAAATAGCTGTGAAATAGTCATATGTTTGAGAAATTGAAGTTATAGCATTTCTAACGATTCAAAAATCGCGCCACTGGATTGAAGTGGCTGTTACGTAGGTGGGACGAAATCGTCCCACATAGCCCAGAGAGGTTAAGTACTGCAGTGCATCTCCTCCTCATGAACTGCACCATATTTGCCAGTTCTTGCTATGAGATGTTACCGCACTCTTCCACCAAGGCACCTGCAAGTTCCTGGACATTTCTGGGAGGAATGGCCCTAGCCCTCACCTTCCTATCCAACAGGTCTCATGCGTGCTCAATGGGATTGAGATCCAGGCTCTTCGCTGGCCATGGCAGAATACTGACACCAGTCTTGCAGGAAATCATGCACAGAACGAGCAGTATGGCTGGTGGCAGTGTCATGCTGGAGGGTCATGTCAGGATGAGCCTGCAGGAAGGGGACCACATGAGGGAGGAGGATGTCTTCCCTGTAACGCACAAGCTCAGTCCAATGATGCTGTGACACACCACCCCAGACCATGCCTGACCCTCCACCTCCAAATCGATCCCGCTCCAGAGTACAGGGGGTGTAACGCTCATTCCTTTGATGATAAACGCACATCCGACCATCACCCTTGGTGAGACAAAACCGTGACTCGTCAGTGAAGAGCACTTTTTGCCAGTCCTGTCTGGTGTAGCCTCTCTAGGGTAGGTGGGACGAAAAAGTCAGTGAACCATGTCCAAATGGCATTTATACTGCCCAAATTATATATAGCCCTATGTCAAGCCATGAATAAACCTAGATGGTCTATTTATAATGTATGATGAGGGAAAAGTGGAACTCTGTTGTTTTTTAACCATTGTTTGAAAAACGTCCAAAATGACCCCTATTGGATGGCCACGGGTGGGGGGTGCTCCCTACCCAACCGTAGACCCCTTGCACCCCCTAAAGGCATTAAAACAATTTTAAAAATGTGCTCCTGGTAACGCATTCCAATCACCAGGCGCACAGCTGTCCATTTGCAATATGTTTCAATGGGCATTTACTATCACTAATTTGACATGCTTGAAAATACTGCAGAAAAACAAAATTGACTGGCCCGATGAACTCGGGATGGCCGGGCAGTGATATTTTGCTTTTCTGCAGTATTTTTGAGCATGTGAAATTCATGATGCTAAATGCCCATTGAAACATATTGCAAATGGACAGTACATTTGCAGTAAGATTCAACAGTGAAAAAAGATCACCAAATGGGCATGCCATTGCTCATTGTGTTGATTTCATCATGTCTATTTGGTGATCTTTTTTCACTGTTGAATCTTACTGCAAATGTACTGTCCATTTGCAATATGTTTCAATGGGCATTTAGCATCATGAATTTGACATGCTCAAAAATACTGCAGAAATGCAAAATTGACTGGCCCAATGAACTCGGGATGGCCGGGCAGTGATAGTGGTTCCTCTCCATCGCTCGTTGTGTTGATTTCATCATGTCCATTTGGTGATGGTCTATCACTGTTTAAACATATTGCAAATGGACAAAAGTCAGCCAGCAAGTCACCGTCCATCAGTCAATTAGATATCATTCTGACACCAAACTCATACAAACTGACACCACTCCCACTTTTTCAAACTCTTTTAGAAGCCAATTAGCACATATTTCAGAGCAGGCCGAAAATTCACAGCACCTTCTGTTTAACCTGTTTGGGATAGGGGGCAGTATTGAGAATTTTGGAAAAAATATGTGCCCATTTTTAACTGCCTCCTACACCAACTCAGAAGCTAGAATGTGCATATTATTGTTCAGGTTTGGATAGAAAACACTCTGAATTTTCTAAAACTGTTTGAATGGTGTCTGTGAGTATAACAGAACTCCTATGGCAGGCAAAAACCTGACAAGGTTTCAAGCAGGAAGTACCCTGTCTGACAAGGAGTCGTGCGTCTTGCATCTGTTTATTGAAAAGTAAGGATCTTAGCTGTAACGTGACAATTCCCAGGGCTCCGATAGGCTCTCAGAACCCGGGAAATACCTGAAGGTTGACGAGGCAGCCTCAGGCTGAAACACATTATCGCCTTTGGTAAGTGGCGGCTCAGAGGACCTTTGAATGAGGCGCGTGCACGATTCGCTCCTGAGGAGAAATTTTATTCGGCTGTTTAGGCTCAATGCATATTCCCGGTCGGAATATTATCACTTTTCTACGAGATAAATGGCATAAAAATTGGTTTTAAACAGCGGTTGACATGCTTCGAAGTACGGTAATGGAATATTTAGAAATTTTTTGTCACGCCAATGCGCCATGCGCGAGACCGTGATGTTGCATTCTGATAGTGTCTAGAACTCACGAACAAAACGTCGCTGTTTGGATATAACGATGGATTATTTGGGACCAAACCAACATTTGTTATTGAAGTAGAAGTCCTGGCAGTGTATTCTGACGAAGAACAAGCAAGGTAAGAACATTTTTCTTATAGGAAATGTGATTTTGGTGGAGGCTGACCTGGGTGGGTGTCTAAATAGCTAGCCCTGTGATGCCGGGCTATATACTTAGATTATTGCAAAATGTGCTTCATCCGAAAAGCTATTTTAAAATCGGACATATCGAGTGCATAGAGGAGTAATGTATCTATAATTCTTAAAATAATTGTTATGCTTTTTGTGAACGTTTATCGTGAGTAATTTAGCAAACTGTTAGTAAATTCCCCGGAAGTTTGCGGGGGTTATGCTTTTTCTGAACGTCACATGCTAATGTAAAAAGCTGTTTTTTGATATAAATATGAACTTGATTGAACAGACATGCATGTATTGTATAACACAATGTCCTAGGTGTGTCATCTGATGAAGATCATAAAAGGTTAGTGCTGCATTTAGCTGTGGTTTGGGTTTATGTGACATGATATGCTAGCTTGAAAAATGGGTGTCTGATTATTTCTGGCTGGGCACTCTGCTGACATAATCTAATGTTTTGCTTTCGTTGTAAAGCCTTTTTGAAATCGGACAGTGGGGTTAGATTAACTTCTTTGGGCTATGTGGGACGTTAGGGTGCGCCACAGGTGGCACGCTATCAACAGCAGGTGCATTTCAAGAGCGGCAAATTTGAAACCAAATAAATGTCAAAATTCAAGTTTTTCAAACATACAACTATCTGGCACCCTTTGAAAGATAAACATCTCCTTAATCTAACCACGTTTTCCGATTTCAAAAAGGTTTTACGGCGAAAGCATAAAGTTAGGTTATGTTAGGAGAGTACATTGATAATAGCTGTGTGTATTGTATTGTCAATTCAAAGACAGGCGTCACCAAAACCATAAAATCAGCTAAAATTATGCACTAACCTTTTACAATCTCCATCAGATGACACTCCTAGGACATTATGTTAGACAATGCATGCATTTTTAGTTCTATCAAGTTCATATTTATATCTAAAAACAGTGTTTTACTATGGCGTTGATGTTCAGGAAATCGTTTCCCTCCAATACCGGCAGTCAAGTCATCACAACAAAATAATTAATTAATATTAGAAAACATTGGTAAAATATTATATTGTCATTCAAAGAATTATAGATTTACATCTCTTGAACGCAATGGACTTGCCAGATTTAAAATTAACCTTACTGGGTAATCACACTTTGCAATAATCTGAGCACTGCGCCCAGAAAAATACGCATTGCGATACAGACTAACCGCCATGTTGGAGAGATCTAAAATCGAAAATACTATGTAAATAATCCATTACCTTTGATTCTCTTCATCAGATGTCACTTCCAAAGAATCCCAGGTCCATAACGAATGTAGTTTTGTTCAAAAAAGCTCATCATTTATGTCCCAAAACCTCCGTGTTGTTAGCACATGATCTAAGCCAGCCGGACTTCACTTCATATCACAAACGGAAAAAATATATTTACGTTCGTTCAAACATGTCAAACGTTGTATCGCATAAATCATTAGGGCCTTTTTTAACCAGAACATGAATAAAATTCAAGGCGGACCATTGGGTTCTCTTTTAAAACGTTTCGGAATGAGAGTACCCACCATCAACTCGCGCGCAAGGTGTCTAATGGGCCATCACGTTCCATGGCTCTTATTCGGTCAGATCTCACTGTAGAAGACTCAAAACACTTTGTAAAGGCTGGTGACATCTTGTGGAAGCAATAGGAAGTGCCAAAATATTCCTCAGCCCCTTTGTTTTTCAATGGCATAGGCTCAAAGTCAATTCAACACATCAGGTATCCACTTCCTGTCAGAATCTGTCTCAGGGTTTTGCCTGCCAAATGAGTTCTGTTATACTCACAGACACCATTCAAACAGTTTTAGAAACTTTAGGGTGTTTTCTATCCATATATAATAAGTATATGCATATTCTAGTTACTGGGTAGGTGTAGGAGGCAGTTAAAAATGGGCACATATGTTTTCCAAAATTCTCAATGCTGCCCCCTAGCCAGTAGAGGTTAACGAGATTCTTGTCTTTAAATAGCTGTAAAATAGTTATATGTTTGAGAAATTGAAGTAATAGTATTTCTAACGATTCAAAAATCGCGCCACTGGATTTCAGTGGCTGTTACATAGGTGGGACGAATTCGTCCCACATGCGCCAGAGAGGTTAACAACGGTGGGTTTGTGCTCATAGGCGTCGTTGTTGCCAGTGATGTCTGGTGAGGACCTGCCTTACAACAGGCCTACAAGCCCTCAGTCCAGCCTCTCTCCGCATATTGCGGACAGTCTGAGCACTGATGGAGGGATTGTGCATTCCTGGTGTAACTCGGGCAGTTGTTGTTGCCATTGTCCCGCAGGTGTTATGTTCGGATGTACCAATCCTGTGCAGGTGTTGTTACACGTGGTCTGCCACTGCGAGGACGATCAGCTGTACGTCCTGTTTCCCTGTAGCGCTGTCTTAGGCAACTCACAGTACGGACATTGCAATTTATTGCACTGACCACATCTGCAGTCCTCATGCGTCCTTGCAGCATGCCTAAGGCACGTTCACACAGATGAGCAGGGACCATGGGCATCTTTCTTTTTGTGTTTTTCAGAGTCAGTATAAAGGCCTCTTTAGTGTCCTCAGTTTTCATAACTGTGATCTTAAAATACATCCACAGGTACACCTCTAATTGACTCAAATTATGTCAATTTGCCTATCAGAAGCTTCTAAAGCCATTTTCTGGAATTTTCCAAGCTGTTTAAGGACACAGTCAACTTAGTGTATGTAAACTTCTGACCCACTGGAATTGTGATCCAGTGAATTATAAGTGAAATAATGTCTGGCAACAATTTTTGGGAAAATTACTTGTGTCATGCACAAAGTAGATGTCCTAACCAACTTGCCAAAACTATAGTTGTTAACAAGACATTTGTGGAGTGGTTGAAAAATGAGTTTTAATGACTCCAACGTAGGTGTATGTAAACTTCCGACTTTCCGTTAGAGGCTCAGTAATTGAGGAAGACACTGATTTCACCAAAGGGGCACCAATCTCATCATGACCTGCTGCTGAAAGCTTTAATTTACCAATTACCTCCATCACCTCCATTACATCAGGAGGATCAATCTGAAGAAGAGAAGGGAAATGTCCCTTAATGTAATCCAAGGGATTTCCATCAGTTCTATATTTTATTTGACAGAGAGGAACCCACATGAACAAAGTTAATACATTCACATGAAATAACATCAGGATCACTGTCTAATTTCCAACAATAAATTCAGATTAGATAGTTGTCGATGCCTTTTTCATATTCAACAGTTGATTGATTATTTTCCAAGTTGACTTTATATTATTTAAGGATTCATGGAATATGTTTTTTTTTAGATATCCAAAGTAGGTGAGTAAATTTGTTCTTATACTTTTGGAAATTTGCAGATTTCAGGGTAGAGGGATTTGTGAGAAACTTTTTATACAACTTTTATACCAAGGTTTTCAGAAGCCATCTCCTGCTCTCTTAAGTGGTTTAACTAAGGGAAAGCAGTGTTGAAATACAGAATTGAAAGATGTGAAAAAATCTGATCAGCAGACTCCACATCGGCCTGATTATTAAAATGTTCCCATGAAATATTTTAAAGCGCTCAAAATTACTTTGGTTAAATATTCTACTCCCATCTGTTCATTTCCAGCTGCCAAAGAGAAGTGGAATTTTGGAAAGTGGTCAGAAATGTCAGTATAAAGTATACCTGCATTAGCCACATTATTCAAAGAATTTGTAAAAATATCAGTAAGGGTGGAAGATGAACGGGTCACTCTTGTGGGTTTATAGATTAGGGGATACAGATAGCTGTGTAAAGTATTCAAAAAGTCAGATGTCAGTGAGTAGTTCTTACTTGTAATTGCTTGTTGTAATCACCCAATAGAAAACACATTTTATCTTCGTTATTAATCAAATCCAAGGTTGATGCAAGGATATCAATGGAACTACCAATTTCAGAATCGGGAGGCCAATAGATGCATCGAATTACCATTTTCTTACCACCAAAACATTTACACAAGGGAATTTATGTAAAAAGAGATGAAACATCAATATTATCAGATGTAATTGCAAGGTCCTCTCTCACAAATAAAATACAATTATGAACAAAAATGGACACTAATCCTCCCATTCTGAGGTTCTACAGTGGTGAACAGCATTATAAGGAGACTTGTCACAAAGCATGGTTGTCTCTTCAGTCTGAAAGGGTAACAATGGAAAATTCAGGACAGAGAAGACAGATATTGAACAAGGAGGTCATGATTTTGAGTAAGACTGAACGTTCAAATGAAATGTAGAAAATAAGCTTGTCTTGGAAATAGATAAACTGCTATACAGGTTGTTAAATTGCTTAACATTATAGTAATCACAAGTGACAGACTCGTCTCTTGTAAATAAGGAAATTTGAATCTGGATCGACACAATCATTATATTTATTGTTTGCTTCATTAATATCTAATGGGTTAAAGACCATGTTATCAGGGTTGATATCCTGCCCAACTAAGAGAGATACACAGTCGGAATCATTCAGAGAATGGAACGGAAACACAGAAGTGCATGCCTTACATGTCCAATACAACCAAACATTTGTTTAAGTTTTATCAATAGGCGTGCACTTCCTATGGAATGCACATTCACACTGTCCACATAACACCACTGAAGACTTCAGAGGTTAGGTGAAACACATTAACAAAGTAAAATAAATATGTGTGTGTATGTCAAATCAGTTGATTATAGCGGAGTTTCTTACCATAGGCCTACGAGGGGGGGGGGCTGGCGAATTGACCCGCTGATCATACTTTAGGTGTGTGATGTTGCCTTGTTTGAATTCTTCTCTTAGTCATGGCAGCAGTTCCTTTCTTTTGATGCATACCTTTTCAGACAAATCCTAATTGATGAAGATTTTGGTTCCCTTCTGCCACGTCGCTCTCCTGAGAAGTTCCTCCTTGTCTTTGAACCTGAGCAGTTTCACCAGTATAGATTTGGGCCGTTCATCAGAGAACAAAGTGCCATTCCTGTGCACCCTCGATGAGTTTGGTGTCCAGTTCGAGTTGATCTGCCAGGAGATTCTTGGCCTTGACTTCTGTGTTATGCCAAGTTTCAGTCTTTGTCTTCAAAACCATATATTAAAATGCTATTGTGCCTCGATTGATTTTCGAGGAAGTCTCCTTTTGGAAGAGTTCTTTTCAAGTGTTTGGAAAATTGCAAAATCCTCAGAATGCAGTCTGGCTTTTGACATTCGCGCCCTTTAGCTCCTTCACCTCCAACTGCCTAAATTCCAAACTATGTTTAAATTCCATTACATCGTTAAACAGGTCATCAACCTTTTTGTTGGTAGAATCCACAAACGGTTGCAGGAAAGAGTTCAAGTAATTTTCCTGCAGATCTATTAGATCTTTAAAGAACTTTTTTGTCGATCGAGTAGTTCATGAGTGTAATGCTTGATACTATTACTCTTCCACATTGAGCTTTGCAAAGTTTTCTGTCTAGTATTCACCATGCTACAAGCTTATTGTGAGCTAAAATGAGTACTCAAACACCACCCACACCCCGCTTCCCGAAAACAAGCTCCGCCAGTGAAATGACAAACACACACAAACAAAACACACTTCATCACACACGCAACAGGATGATAAACAGAGAGAAAGCGGAAAACTTGCTCCCTGTATGGATCCTGGCTGCACTTTACTAACCGAGCGGGACTAGCAAGTTAGTGCTGTGGATACAAGCAGTATTTATTTATTTCTTTAACCTTTATTTAACTAGGAAAGTCAGTTAACCCTTTAGCAGGATCAATTTGACAACATCCAGTGAAATTGCAGAGCACCAAATTCAAACTACAGAAATATCAATATTCAAGAAAACCGAAAATATAAGTGTATATCAAAATAAAGCTTAACTTATTGTTAATCCAGCCGCAGTGTCAGATTTCAAAAAGGCTTTACGGCGAAAGCAGACCATGTGATTATCTGAGGACAGCGCCTCGCATGAAAATCATTTTCAACCAGGCAGGTGGCGACACAAAAGTCAGAACTAACTATATAATAAATGTCTTACCTTTGAAGATCTTCTTCTGTTGGCACTCCAAAATGTCCCAGAAACATCACAAATGGTCGTTTTGTTTGATAATGTCCTTCTTTATATCCCCAAAATGTCAATTTATTTGGCACGTTTGATTCAGAAATACACCGGTTTCAACTCGCCCACAAAGTATCTAATAAGTTACCTGTAAACCTGGTCCAAACATTTTAAACAACGTTCCTAATCCAACCGCAGGTATCCTAAAATGTAAATAATCTATAAAAAACTTAAGACGGGATAAACTGTTTCCAATACCAGATAAAAACAATGTGAAGCGCGTTCCAGTTCACGCGCACCAAACAGTAGAGTCCACATGGAGTGACACTTACAAAGAACAGCCATACTTCTTCATTTCTCAAAAGAAAAACATCAACCAATTTCTAAAGACTGTTGACATCTAGTGGAAGCCATAGGAACTGCAACCAGGTTCCTATTAAATAGGGCTTCCCATAGAAATTCAATGGGAAATACTATGACATCAATTTTCTTTTCCCTGGATGGTTTGTCCTCTGGGTTTCGCCTGCCAAATCAGTTCTGTTATACTCACAGACATTATTTTAACAGTTTTATAAACTTTAGAGTGTTTTCCGTTCCAAATCTACCAATTATATGCATATCATAGCTTCTGGGCCTGAGTAACAGGCAGTTTACTTTGGGCACGCTTTTCATCCGGACGTGAAAATACTGCCCCCTATCCCTAAGAAGTAGAACAAATTCTTATTTACAATGACGGCCTACCCCAGCCAAAACCGGATGACGCTGGGCCAATTGGGACTCCCAATCACAGCCAGATGTGATACAGCCTAGAATCGAACCAGGGACTGTAGTCACTCCTCTTGCACTGAGATGCAGTGCCTTAGACTGCTGCACCACTCGGGAGCAGTAAGGCAAAACACAGGCCAAAGATTCTTGGGAGATACAGTAGTAGGATTATTCGCTTGCCAACCGAACAAGCAGTGTGAACAAACAGCTTGAATGAGCAGCCAATGAGGCCCTTTATCTACTTCCCCAGTCAGATGAACTCGTTGATACCACTCTTATGTCTCTCTGTCCATTATGAAATAATTTAGAGATAGTTTCGAGAGCCAATGTTAACTACATTTAGCCCAATGACTGGAAGTCTATGCTAGCAGATACCCATAGACTTCCAGTCATTGCGCTAATGCTAGTTAGCAATTTCGCTAAGCGCAAACCTTTTAGATGCTTCCAGAATCTTTATACTGACATGCAAATCACTATGAAGTATTGAGGCTGTAAACATTGCATCAACAGCATGCAAAAATACACATTGTTAATACAATCAAATAAAATGTCAAATCAAATTGTATACAGTATAGGGCATTGCTTACTTACAAGCCCTTAACCAACCATGTAGTTTTAAGAAAAAGTGTTAAGTATTTACTAAAATGAACTGAAGTAACACAACAACAACAAATATATATATATATATATATATATAGTTGAAGTCAGAAGTTTACATACACTTAGGTTGGAGTCATTAAAACCCATTTTTCAACCACTGCACAAATTTCTTGATAGCAACTATAGTTTTGGCAAGTCGGTTAGGACATCTACTTTGTGCATGACACAAGTAATTTTTCCAACAATTATTTACAGACAGATTAAATTCACTGTATCACAATTCCAGTAGGTCAGAAGTTTACATACACTAAGTAAACTGTGCCTTTAAACAGCTTGGAAAATTCCAGAATATGATGTTATGGCTTTAGAAGCTTCTGATAGGCTAATTGATTGGTTGAAAAACAAGTTTTAATGACTCCAACCTAAGTCAATGTAAACGTCTGATTTTAACTGTATAAATATAATAAAGGGTATTAAATATTAGATTAAACATTTTAAAAAATATAAAAATAACAAATAATTAAAAAGCAACAACAAAATAACAGCAGCAAGGCTATATACAGGGTTACCGGTACAGAGTCAATGTGTGGGCCACAGGTTAGTCGAAGTAATTGAGCTAATATGTACATGTAGGTAGAGGTAAATTGAGTATGCATAGATAACAGAGGGTAGCAGCAGCATAAAAATTGGGGGGGGGGGGGGGTCAATTAAATAGTCCAGGTAGCCATTTGATCAAATGTTCAGGAATCTGTGGATGTATTTCAGCTTTTTGTACCTAGACTTGGCGCTCCGGTACCGCTTGCCGTGCGGTAGTAAAGAGAACAGTCTATGACTAGGGTGGCTGGAGTCTTTGGCAATTTTTAGGGCCTGACACCACCTGGTATAGAGGTCCTGGATGGCAGGAAGCTTGGCCCCAGTGACGTACTGGGCCATACGCACTACCCTCTGTAGTGCCTTGCAGTCGGAGGCCGAGCAGTTGCCATACCGTTCAGGATGCTCTCAATGGTGCAACTGTAGAACTTTTTGAGGATCTGAGGACCCATGCCAATCTTTTTTTTGGTGCCAAATCAAGTCTCCTGAATAGGCATTGTCGTGCCTTCTTCACAACTGTCTTGGTGTGTGGACCATGATCATTTGTTGGTGATGTGGACACCAAGGAACTTGAAACTCTCAACCTGCTCCACTACAGCCCCATCGATGAGAATGGGGGTATGCTCGGCCCTCCTTTTCCTGTAGTCCACGATCATCTCCTTTGTCTTGATCACGTTAAGGGAGAGGTTGTTATCCTGGCACCACACTGCCACGTCGCTGAAATAATGGTGTTGAAGTGGCGCCTGCCATGCAGTCATGGGTGAACAGGGAGTACAGGAAGGGACTGAGCATGCACCTGAGGGACCCACGTGTTGAGGATCAGCGTGGCAGATGTGTTGTTACCTACCCTTACCTCCTGGGGGCGGCTCGTCAGGAAGTCCAAGATCCAGTTGCAGAGAGAGGTGTTTAGCCCCAGGGTCCTTAGCTTAGTAATGAGCTTTGAGGGCACTATGGTGTTGAACACTGAGCTGTAGTCAATGAATAGTATTGTCACGTAGGTGTTCCTTTTGTCCAGGTGGGAAAGGGCAGTGTGGAGGGCAATAGAGATTGCGTCATCTGTGGATCTGTTGAGGCGGTATGCAAATTGGAGTGGATCTAGGGTTTCTGGGACAATGGTATTGATGTGAGCCATGACCAGCCTTTCAAAACACTTCATGGCTACAGACGTGAGCTCTAGGCGTTTAGGCAGGGTACCTTGCTGCTCTTGAGCACAAGGACTATGGTGGTCTGCTTGAAACATGTTGGTTTTACAGACTCGGTCAGGGAGAGGTTGAAAATGTCAGTGAAGACACTTGCTAGTTGGTCAGCACATGCTCAGTGTACTGGTAATCTGACTGGCCCTGCGGCCTTGTGAATGTTGACATGTTTAAAGATCCTACTCACATCGGCTATGGAAACCGTGATCACACAGTTGTCCGGAACAGCTGGTTCTCTCATGCATGCTTCAGTGTTGCTTACCTCGATGCGCGCATAGAAGACATTTTGCTTGTCTGGTAGGCTTATGTCAATAGGCAACTCACGGCTGTGCTTCCCTTTGTAGTCTGCAATAGATTGCAAGCCCTGCCATATCCCACGAGCATTGGAGCCGGTGTAGTAGGATACAATCTTAGTCCTGTATTGACACTTTGCCAGTTGATGGTTCGTCGGAGGGCAGAGCGGGATTTCTTATAAGCGTCCAGATTAGAGAATGCATGGCTTCTGGTTGGCGTATGTATGTACGGTCACTGTGGGGACGACATCATCAATTTCACTTATTGATTATGTGGTATACTCCTCAATGGCATTGGAAGAATCCCGGAACATATTCCAGTCTGTGCTTGTCATGCCCTGACCATAGAGAGCCCTTTTATTTCTCTATTTTGGTTAGGTCAGGGTGTGATTTGGGTGGGCATTCTAGTTTTTGTAGTTCTATGTTCCATTCTATGTTTTCTATTTCTTTGTTGTTTGGCCAGTATGGTTCCTAATCAGAGGCAGCTGTCTATCGTTGTCTCTGATTGGGAATCATACTTAGGCAGCCCGTTTTCCCTCCTTCAGTGTGGGATCTTGTTTTCGTACAGCCCAGTATAGCCTGCAGAACGTGACGGTCGTTTTCCGTTGTTTGTTATTTTGTGTTCTGAGTTATAATAAATATCATCTTGAGCACTTACCACGCTGCACCTTGGTCTACTCCTTACGACGAGCGTCACAGTGCTAGCAAAACAGTCCTGTAGCTTAGCATCTGCGTCATCTGACCACTTCCATATTGAGTGAGTCCCTCATACTTCCTGCTTTACGTTTTGCTTATAAGTAGGAATCAGGAGGTTATTGTCAGAATTGCCAAATGGAGGGTGAGGGAGAGCTTTTTATGCGTTTCTGTTTGTGGAGTAAAGATGGTCTAGAGTTTTTTTTCCTCTGGTTGCACATGTAACATGCTGGTAGAGATGAGGTAAAACGGTTTTAAGTTTCCCTGCATTGAAGTCCCCGGCTGTGGATGAGCAATTTATTGTTTGCTTATGGCCTAATCAGGAGTAGGCCTAGTGGTATTCTATAAACGCATGTAGCAATGGTAACCACACTGATAGAAAATAGAACGTAAGGGGTACATACAACATTTCTCTCTAATCCAAACAAGCAGTAGAGCTGTAGGCTAGCAAACAACACTGTGACTTATCTTAAAAACTTAACGCAGGACAGGTATAAACACACCGAATATCAACCTGATAATATCCCCACACTTACATGCCAAATGGACACACATTATCTCAAGTAGAAAGGCAGCATGTACAAAGTCTGTCAGCAGAACATTTCCTCTCCCAATGGCATGCAAGCACACTCTTTTTGAGGTGTAGGAGGCAGGGCCCTGGAGTGCGTCTAGGTTCCTGATCAGGTGGTATCGGTGGGTGAGGCCAATAAGATTGAGAGGGACGGCCTTTGTTTTTGTATTATTATCATCTGTAAAAAAAAATCTATGGCATTACCTAACTACTGTAACTATCCAGCTAACCTTTGCAGCTAGCCTGCAAAGCTAGCTAGCAAAACTAAAAGGTTTAGATGTATATATAAAAAAAAATGTTTTTCCAAATATTAGCTAGCTGGCTAGCATTTACTGTATGAGGCCAACAAACACTTTCCTCACACGCTAGGAACGTATTTCCTCCAACTTTATAATAATAAGGTGCCACTCTCTCCCAAAACACATGTTTTCTGGAGACTAGTGGGTGGAATGCTGATGATGTCGGCCATTGCACTGTACGTGCTTTCGGTAGCCTGATTGTGTCCAGACTGAGGAGAAAGTCAGGAGAAATCTGCAAAATTTGGATTTTCTGAAATTGAGGCCACAAATGCTCAAATCTAAGGTCATCCATCCTTTAATTATTTTGCTCACAATGTTATTTCCCTTCATTTAAATTCACTAACACCATGTGATACTTTTGTTTTAGACACACCAAATTATCAATGGAATCCTCAAATTTATGACATACTATAAGGGTGAGATTAGCCAATAATTTTCTTTAATATAGACCAGTCCCCCGATAAGTTTCCCACTGGTGAGAATGCTCAAGGTCCTTGTATGCCTTTTGTAATCAGTGATTTTTAAGGTGGTAACACCAATTACATACAACTGAGAGAACACACATTATACTACTAAAATGCTTTGTTTTTTAATAGCCTTTGTTTTTATTGATCTATACCATATATACTTCAATCACCTAACCAAACCTACACGTAAATATCATCCTAACTACCTTGTACCCCAGTACACTGACTCGGTACCGTTACTCCTTGTATATAGCCTGTATATAGCCTCGTTATTGTTATTTTATTGTGTTACTATTTTATTTTTATCTATTTGTTAATGTTGTTACTTTTTAACTCTGCTTTTGGGAAAAGGATTGTAAGTAAGTGTTTCACAGTAAAGTCTACACCTGCTGTATTCGGTGCATTGACAAAATATTTTATTTTATTTTGATAGGTAGGTGTTGACTGAAAAACAAATGAAGGATTGTGGCTTTAAACAATTTATGTTAGAATGCTCTTTTTATCAAAAAAAATCAACATTTACAGTATTTCTGCAAAAATGATTTTCTATCTACTAATTCAACTTTCTGGAATTTGCTGGTGCAGACATATTACAGCCCCCAGACCTCCGTCATTGTGACTTTATTGCTCTCTGAGTCAGACTTAGGGCGTAGCTGCAGACTGAACCAGTAAAAGCATCCGATTCCAATCAATGTCACATAAGACAAATATAATACATGTTTAAAAACAATGCAACCTCATTTCCATGAATGTACAAAAGGAAATTAGTGATTTACCAAAACACTATTATAGAGTCCTTACAAATCATCATAGAGTATGAAGAAGGTCCTGAATCCTTCCATTTAAAGTTTATCTCCAAACAGACGTTGGCACCTCCCCGTCTGTCTGTTTATGAAATATGTACAATACCAGTCAAAAGCTTGGACACACCTACTCATTCAAGGGTTTTTTCTTTATTTTTAAAATGTTTTACATAGTAGAATAATATTGAAGACATAAAAAACTATGAAATAACACATATGGAATCATGTAGTAACCAAAAAAGTGTTTAAAAAATCAAAATATATTTTATATTCTTCAAAGTAGCCACCCTTTGCCTTGATGACAGCTTTGCACACTTTTGGCATTCTCTCAACCAGCTTCACCTGGAATGCTTTCCAAACAGTCTTAAAGGAGTTCCCACATATGCAGAGCACTTGTTGGCTGCTTTTCCTTCCCTCTGCTGTCCAACTCATCCCAAACCATCTCCATTGGGTTGAGGTCAGGTGATTGTGGAGGCCAGGTCACCTGATGCAGCACCATCACTCTCCTTTTTGATCAAATAGCCCTTACCAGCCTGGAGGTGTGTTTTGGTCATTGTCCTGTTGAAAACAAATTGACAGTCAAACTAAGCGCAAACTAGATGGGATGACGTATCGCTGCAGAATGCTGTGGTAGCCATGCTGGTTAAGTGTGCCTTGAATTCTAAAGATACTCTACAGGAATGAGGCAGTCCATCAAAATCATCTTTGCTCCTGGGCTCTGTCCACGCATTTCAAGGCTGCGTTGAAACAATCACTTATCAATGACCCAAGACCAGCTCAGTTAGTCCCTACCATTGTATTTGTATTTATTATGGATCCCCAATAGCTGATGCCAAAGCAGCAGCTACTCTTCAGGGGGCCAGCAAAATTAAGGCAGTTATACAATTTTAAAAACATTACAAAACATTCACAGATTTCACACTGTGTACCCTCAGGTCCCTACTCCACCAATACCAAATATCTAAAGTACTAAATCCATGTGTATGTATAGTGCGTATGTTATCGTGTGTGTGTGTCTGTGTATGCATGTGTCTGTGCCAATGTTTGTGTTGCTTCACAGTCCCCGCTGTGAAGGTGTTTAAATTATTTTTATTTTTTTTATGAATCAAATTTTACTGCTTGCGTCAGTTACTTGATGTGGAATAGAGTTCCATGTAATCATGGCTCTATGTAGTACTATGTGCCTCCCGTTGTCTGTTATGGACTTGGACTGTGAAGAGACCTCTTGTGGCATGTCTTGTGGGGTATGCATGGGTGTCCGAGCTGTGTGCCAGTAGTTTAGACAGACAGCTCAGTGCATTCAACATGTAAATACCTCTCATAAATACAAGTAGTGATGAAGTCAATCTCTCCTCCACTTTCAGCCAGGAGAGATTGACATGCATATTATTAATATTAGCTCTCTGTGTACATCCAAGGGCCAGCCGTGCTGCCCTGTTCTGAGCCAATTTTCCTAAATCCTTTTTTGTGGCATCTGACCACACGACTGAACAGTAGTCAAGGTGCGACAAAACTAGGGCCTGTTGGACCTGCCTTGTTGACAATGTTGTTAAGAAGGCAGAGCATCGCGTTATTATAGATAGACTTCTCCCCATCTTAGCTACTACTGTATCAATATGTTTTGACCATGACAGTTTTGACCATGACCGTTTACAATCTAGGGTTACTCCAAGCAGTTTAGTCATCTCAATTTCTACAAGATTTATTAGAAGATTTAGTTGAGGTTTAGGGTTTATTGAGTATTTTGTTTCAAATACAATACTTTTAGTTTTAGAAATATTTATGGCTAACCTATTCCTTGCCAACCACTCTGAAACTAACTGCAGCTCTTTGTTGAGTGTTGGATTCATTTCAGTCGCTGTAGAAGCTGATGTGTATAGTGTTGAGTCATTCGCATACAGTTGAAGTCGAAAGTTTACATACACTTAGGTTGGAGTCATTAAAACTCGTTTTTCAACCACTCCACAAATGTATTTTTAACGTACTCTAGTTTTGGCAAGTCGGTTAGGACATCTACTTTGTGCATCTACTTTGTGCATCTACTTTGTAAAAGTAATTTTTCCAACAATTGTTTACAGACAGATTATTTCACTTATCATTCCCTGTATCACAATTCTAGTGGGTCAGAAGTTTACTTATACTAAGTTGACTGTGCCTTTAAACAGCTTCGAAAATTCCAGAAAATGATGTCATGGCTTTAGAAGCTTCTGATAGGCTAATTGGCATAATTTGAGTCAATTGGAGGTGTACCTGTGGATGTATTTCAAGACCTAACTTCAAACTCAGTGCCTCTTTGCTTGACATCAGGGGAAAAGCAAAAAGAAATCACTCAAGACCTCAGAAAAAAATTGTAGACCTCCACAAGTCTGGTTCATCCTTGGGAACAATTTCCAAATGCCTGAAGGTACCACGTTCATCTGTACAAACAATAGTGTGCAAGTATAAACACCATGGGACCACTCAGCCGTCATACCGCTCAGGAAGGAGACACGTTCTGTCTCCTAGAGATGAACGTACTTTGGTGTGAAAAGTGCTAATCAATCCCAGAACAACAGCAATGGACCTTGTGAAGACGCTGGAGGAAACAGGTACAAAATTATCTATATCCACAGTAAAACGAGTCCTTTATCGACATAACCTGAAAGGCCGCTCAGCAAGGAAGAAGCCACTGCTCCAAAACCGCCATTAAAAAGCAAGACTACAGTTTGCAACTGCACATGGGGACAAAGATCGTACTTTTTGGAGAAATGTCCTCTGGTCTGATGAAACAAAAATAAAACTGTTTGCCATTGTTATGTTTGGAGGAAAAAGGGGGAGGCTTGCAAGTTGAAGAACACCATCCCAACTGTGAAGCACGGGGGTGGCAGCATCATCTTGTGGGTGTGCTTTGCTGCAGGAGGGACTGGTGCACTTCACAGAATAGATAGCATCATGAGGTAGGAAAATGATGTGGATATATTGAAGCAACATCTCAAGACATCAGTCAGGACGTTAAAGCTTGGTCGCAAATTGGGCTCCAAATGGACAATGACCCCAAACATACTTCCAAAGTTGTGGCAAAATGGCTTAAGGACAACAAAGTTAAGGTATTGGAGTAGCCATCACAAAGCCCTGACCTCAATCCTATAGAAAATTTGTGGGCAGAACTGAAAAAGCGTGTGCGAGCAAGGAGGCCTACAAATCTAACTCAGAACAGCTCTGTCAGGAGGAATGGGCCAAAATTCATCCAACTTATTGTGGGAAGCATGTGGAAGGCTCCCCAAAACATTTGACCCAAGTTAAACAATTTAAAGGCAATGCTACCAAATACTAATTGAGTGTATGTACACTTCTGACCCACTGTGAATGTGATGAAAGAAATAAAAACTTAAATAATTAATTCTCTCTACTATTATTTTGACATTTGCCATTCTTAAAATAAAGTGGTGATCCTAACTGACCTAAGACAGGGAATTTCTATTAGCATTAAAAGTCAGGAATTGTGAAAAGTTTAAATGTATTTGGCTAAGGTGTATGTAAACTTCCGACTTCAACTGTACCTACATAATGGATGACACATTGGAATATCTTTCCTCCACACAAGTGGAATTATAGTTCAACTATTTTAATGGAATCATTAAAAAGATAACATTTAAGCTCAATATATTCATTCCAAAACATATTCCCTTTACATAATGGTAAACACTATTAAAATCCATTGTGAATTAATAAAAACTCAACCCTCAATGACTGATAAAGCTGATGCTGATAAAACCTTAAAATGGAATGGTCTGTATTTAAAATATTATTCAAGTTTCTCTAGAATGATGCAAAACAGTAAAACAAGAGAACACCCTCACAGTGGAGAAGTTTTGGAAACCTCTATCAAATACTTGGGTGTTTGATAACCCATTCTGGAAAGAAATGTCACCACACATTTTCCAGAAGCTGGCTAGCGGAGTAGAACACTTGAAAAGAAAAGGAGAGCCGCATCCTCTAGGAGCTCATATGCAATAATTTAGTAACCAATGTTTCGACAGACAAGCTGTCTTCACACTTTTTCACACAAAACGCTATGCTGGCTGATATACAATAGATAAATAAATACAATGAGAGCTGCCCTAAAATAACAGATAAACGTTCTAACGCTCTAACAAAGGACGTCCAGTGCAAGTACACTATATGACCAATATGCTCGTCGAACATCTCATTCCAAAATCATGGGCATTAATATGGAGTTGGTCTCCCCTTTGTTGCTATAACAGCCTCCACTCATCTGGGAAGGCTTTCCACCAGATGTTGGTACATTGCTGCTGGGATTTGCTTCCACTCAGCCATGAGCATTAGTGAGGTCGGGCAGTGATGTTGGGTGATTAGGCTTGCAGTCGGCATTCCAATTCATCCCAAAGGTGTTCGATAGAGTTGAGGTCAGGGCTCTGTGCAGGCCAGTCAAGTTCTTCCACACTGATCTCGACAAACCATTTCTGTATGGACCTCGCTTTGTGCACTGGGGCATTGTCATGGGGCACTGAAACAGGAAAGGACCTTCCCCAAACTGTTGCCACAAAGTTGGAAGCACAGAATCATTTAGAATTTCATTGTATGCTGTAGCGTTAAGATTTCCCTTCACTGGAACTAGCCCAAACCATGAAAAACAGCCCCATACCATTATTCTCTTCCACCAAACTTCGGGCAGGTAGCGTTCTTCTGGCATCCATCAAAACCAGATTTGTCCATCGGACTGCCAGATGGTGAAGCGTGATTAATTATCCAGAGAACGCATTTCCACTGCTCCAGAGTCCAATGGTGGCGAGTTTTACACCACTCCAGCCGACGCCTGGCATTGCGCATGGTGATCTTATGCTTGTGTGCTGCTGCTCGGCCATGGAAACCCATTTCATGAAGCTCCTGACAAACAGTTATTGTGCTGTTGCATCCTGAGGCAGTTTGGAACTCGGTATTAAGTGTTTCAACCGAAGACAGATGATTTTTACGGGCTTTAGCACTTGACGGTCCCGTTCTGTGAGCTTGTGTGGCCACTTCTCGGCTGAGCCGTTGTTGCTCCTAGACGTTTCCACTTTACAATAACAGCACTTACAATTGACCAGGGCAGCTCTAGCAGTGCATACATTTGACAAACTGACTTGTTGTAAAGTTTGTCTATGGAGATTGCATGGCTGTGTGCTTATTTTTATACACCTGTCAGCAACGGGTGTGGCTGAAATAGCCGAATCCACAAATTGAAGGGGTGTCCACATACTTTTGTATATATAGTGTATATACTATGTAGTCAAAACCAGACTTTACAAAGCAAAGAGGGCTACACTAGTAATTATAATTCTATGGAGGACAATGGAGTCTTAAAACAGAGGTTGTAGGGGGATGACAGTGTGGTGAGGTGGGAACATACGAGGAAACAGTGCGAGGCAGGGGGTGAAAGGACATAGTCATGGGGTGCAGGCTCGGTCGTGCCATGACAGAAATTGGGGCTGGGTAAATAAAGGGAGGGTGACCATGTGGGAAAACCTCTGCCCCCAGTGGCAGGTGAGTGAAGGGAAGGATAGGTGACATGAGTGGGGGCTGTGGCTGGAGGAAATCTGCGTGGTGCTTCAGGAAAGTCTGGTGGATAGTAATGGAGGTGGATAAGGGTAGAGGGAGTTGTACAGGGTGTAGTACTATGGGGGAGGACACAGGGATGTGCGGGCTGGCTAGAACTGGTTTCAGTTTGTCAGGGAACGCTTGATAGTCCATAGCCTTCCTGTGAGCTTGGAGATGTTGGAGGCAATGCTTCTCCAGTCTGTCCAGTGTGGACCTGTAACAGTCCTTTGAGTTAAATGATTCCTCCTCTAATTCTGTGTAGCTAGCAAAGGTCTCTGACATTTTCCCATTGCCTATTGGTAGAAATACTTTACAGGAGCCATCACTCTTACTGTGAAAGTTTGGCTGATCTGGGCTCATCACAGACTTATGTGCAACAATAACATCTGAGCCCTTAGCTCCGGAATCAAAAATATACCTCTTGAGATCTGACCCATTGATCTGGCCTTTGCAGCTGGATCTGCCATTTACACTGTCAATACTCTTCTCAAGTGCATCAGGGTTCAATTTATCCTCAGGTCCAGGGGAGTCGGAGCCAGTGCATGGGCTAAGGCCATTTGCTCCTCGACTCTGCTCATATCTCTCTCCACTGCTCATGTCAGCCACTGAACTCTGATGAGCTCCACATGGCCTTCTCCTCCTTCTTCGTCTCTTGTTTGGTTTATGCAAAGAGTTCACACAAATACTACTGACAGTTTGGTCATCCATAGTCCTTTTTCGACATCTTCCACCTTCCTTTAACAATGATTCAGGGAGTGGCTGGTGTTTTAAAGGTGTGGGATCTCTTTTATTCATCTGGTCTGCGCTTGTGATGGCCGGGTTGGTCTGGAGAGATCCACAGTTGAGAGATGTGTGTTCTATGGCATTTACGTGTTTGGACGGCTGATGGCGCATATTGCCCTCGTTGATCTGTCCTGGACCCTGGAGAGCCTCATCAGAGTGGGCCAGACTAGCTGCTGGGCCATTCACACACTCTGCCAATGCCTGCCTCTCAACACCTGCTGTGTCTCTGTAAGCTTCAATTCGCCCCTCGTTGTCCTCAATTGAGGGTGATTGCTTGGGCTCGTCTGGCTGAAATTGTTTTGCACTGCTATCACTTATTTGGTTATCAAGTCTTTCACAATAATTGGGAAGAGTCAGGCAATTACCAAATATTTCTGTTGCCCCTTCATATCTGTCTCCCCCCCGGTGAGTCATCCGTCTGTGCCCCCGCCGCCTTCTCCTCCTCTGGCTTGTGCTACAACACCTGCGTGCGTCCACAGCCATAGCTGTGTGTGTCAAGCTTGTGGTTGCCAACTGTGCTGAATAATTGCAACACTGCTCATCCTTTCTGATGAGTGTGTTGCTTGGCTCCTCGCATCCACGACTTTTAGGCCTCTCGCAATCCTCCTGAACAAGGCTGCGCTCTGGGCTTGGCAAGCTCTTAAACAGCTCACGTGTTTCCAGGGTTGCTTCATTGCTGCAGGACTTCTTAGCTAATTCAGCTGATTTCTCGACATCTCTTTCCACCACTCTGCAGCCAGCGTTTTTAGTGGAGGCTCTGAAGTCAAATTGAAGGGGGTTGCAGCTGAAGGAAATAGATGGGCTTGTCCTGGTGAATGTAAACATCTCAGAGGGCCACTGGAGCACCGTTTTCCCATTTCTACTGAGGATAGAGCAGAAAGGTTTACATGGCCTTGCAACTGTCCATTTCTCATCCTCTGACACACTTAGGCCTTTGTCTTGGGGTTGAGTGTAAATTGCTTCATTCGAATGATTAGTGCAGTTCGAGAATGGGTGTCCTCCCTTATGGGAGACATTATCTGCTAACATGATTTTGTCAGGCTCTGTCCCCTGTCCTTGTTCCACCTCAGTTTCCTGTCTTTGTTCAGCCAAGTTGCTTTTTAGACTTCCCTGCACCATGTCCAGTTCACAGTCATCTAATGTGTTTGAATGAGAGAGAAACATGGAGGATTGGACTGTGCAGGGAAAAGCCACATCCTCAGAGTAAACGAGGATAGCGCACAAATCAGCCGGCGGCATCGAGCTGTCTGACCCCGATGGTGCATTGGTTAATCCCTGACCCTGTGAGCCTGCAATGTGAATCTTCCCCTTGTTATGCAGAGCCTTCTCGCTGGCAGGGGGGCTGGGGGAGTCGAGGCCAGCGGGAGTACGTGGGGAGTTGAGCTGCACACTGAGCCTCTGTCTACATGCATGCCTGCTTGATCCGTCCTCCCCAGCCTGGCAGAACACCGCCGCCGAAGACTGCAGCTTCACAGAGGCCTTTTTAGGGAAGAAGAAAGATATTTTTTTGCCACACTTTCCGGCCACACTGCTCGGAGTTTGCTGGGCCTGAATGGTGCTGGTGTTATCTGTAAGTGTGTCTAAGGTGATGTTTGGGCACATTGTGTGTTCCTGGGTGCTGTTCTGTGCCCGGCCGCTGGCTCTGTCACCACGGGCTCCCCTGTAGCCTCCCTCCACGGCCACAGTGGTAGATCGGAACATGGGTCCACTACCAGGTGTGCTGCACAGAAAGAGGTTGACACTAGAATCAGTATGACAGCAGCCAACATCCAAAAATCAACACCAAAGAACAACTGGTGACAATGAGTATGTTTACATGCACACTAATAATTATATATTAAACTGATTAGAGCAGAAGGCAGAGTATGGCATTAGTCATGCATACACCTTACTCTGCTTATCGTAATCGGCGTAAGGTCATAATCAAAGTAAGCATACACCGATTTAAAACACCTGGTTTTCATACAAGCTCTATATGTCTGAACTCAGAATCAAATAGTGTTATTGTTATTATAACACAATAACATGGTCACTGTGGTAGAACGTTTATTTTGATTGCTGATTTACTGCATCTATCAAAAGTCCCATCAGCAGCCAGATTTGAGATGTGTCCATGTAAACATAATTGTTAGGGAAATTGTTCTTCTTGCAAAGCATGGACATGTTTTAAATTAACTATTATATTAACTTGACTATCCACAATAATCACATTGTATGCATGTAACCGTGCTCATCGTCTTATTCATCCCCAAAAATAAATACATCTAACATTAGTTTTGATAAGTATTTTAACTTACGTAAACTACAATTGCAACTCGTTCTAAAATGTTTTTATAGCCTGTTGCAATTATGTCATATAGGGAAACATACGAGTCCATTGGCTGTTCCACCCACCATTGGACCTCCCGCCGCTGTTCGGCCAGCTCATGTAAACGTCGTAGTGCTCTCTCTTGCTTTCTGCCATCCTTCTTGGATTTGGAGGACACGTTCCGGGCAAACTCCCGCTGCTTCAGCTCTTTCAGTCTCTGACAGAGAGAAGAAATATCACCAGACTCATTATCTACTGTACCGAGTCAGCCATTGAGGAGCTTACTCCAGCCAAACTAATTGAATTAAGTGATATTACTCTTTCAGGTCATTTTTATTTCCTTAGACGGTCCTCTCCAATATAAGGCATTGGAACCCAATGAAGATATAATTTCTCTATGGAGAAGGTTTTAAACTAACTCTACAGTATCAGACAGCCACCCACAGTGCTGTAAATCTCTGGAGGCATGTGTTGTAAGAATATTCTATGTACACATTTTATGCCACAACTCACATCTCATTAATTCACGTTGGCTAACCTTATCCAACTTATTCTAAATCAGCAATTCTGACATTCACTAATTGGTTACCATATCCTCAGTTACCCTACACCTGTTTTTAATTCAATGAAGCAAATATCAAAAAGACAATATTGCAGTGATTGGGAAAGTGAGGTTTATTGATCACATTGCTCCACAATTTACAGCATGTTTAATTATAGACTCATACCCATTTTACATTACATTTTAGTCATTTATCCAGAGCGACTATCCAGAGCGACTTACAGTAGTGAATGCATACATTTCATACATTTCATACCCTAGGACTGAGTTCACACTCAGTGGAATAGAAGTTATACAATGCATTTTTCCACAACTGTTGTGTGGCCACCAAGGATGTAGTGGACCATAAACACAAATGCAGATGATGCACATTTTGCAATTAGCGTTTATGCACCTAGTGTTCTTTAAATTAGTGTTTAGCGTTACTCGCCACAACTATTGTGTGTACAACTGTTGTTACCCTTGAGTGAACTAACCCTACATTTTCCATAATATATATTTTATTTTTCTCCTAATAGAATAGATAATTTATAGGGCTCTATAATTACCCAAACCCATGAATGGCTCCCCCAGCTAGTCCTGCCTTATGAATTCTACACAGGCTCCTTTGTATTACACACAACTCAGCAAGGCTATGTGACCTTACCTCTTTGAAGTACTCTGATGGTTGCATTTAGAGTGGCTGGGTCACAAAGCCAGGAGATTATTTGTATGCATCCGAGATAATTTTGTCATGTTAAGTAGCCTCTTCTCTCAGGGTTATCGAGCAGAGAGAATAGGCAATTGTGAATGTGCTGGCTTTACAGTATAGGACGAGCCTGTCCAATAGACACATGTTATTGAGCTTCTACCTCTTGCAGGCTCTCCAAAATGTTTAGCCTTTTCATTCTTGAAGGTACAAGTGACTATTGATGCAAATGTTGCCCTCGAAGGTAGAATGTAACGTAGATAAATTACTGTATATGCAGACACAATGTTTTGTTCAGCCAAATTTCATAGTCTTTACATTACTTATTAATATATTATACAACAGGTGGGTCTAATCCTGAATGCTGATTGGTTAAAATCGCATTCCACAAGTTACCATCGGCTTAATCTATTAAAATACCTATTTACTCTATTCCATCTGACTGTGCAATCCATTGTCTCATCAGCACAGCCAGGCACTTTATAAACTTGATCTCCACTATAAAAAGCATCTAGACATTATCTCACATTCCTTTTAGACTAACATTTAGTTTTCAACAGCCGAGATTTGTAAAAACCTTGCTCTCTGTCTCTCCGACTTTTGCAACATTGTTTCAATATTCAAATTCGATCTCCAGCTGTCACATAGTAATGAACGTGTCGGAACAAGACAGACAGGCAACGTTTCCCACCCAGTCAAAATCATGAATCAGCTAGCATCATTTTTATGGATATATACAAAGAATTGTCAATTGAAAAAATGTCAGTTAGTTTGCAGTCTTTCCAGCTTCAGTTTGAAGTGATTGTATTATGTCAAGGTTGTGCGCTACTGGTACAAAGTCAGGTGCAGGAGAGCAGTGAGTTGTGATCAGGCTCACTTTATTGGGCAGAGGCACAAAAGACAGATGCAACTGCTTCCAAAAACCTCCAGCCAGAGGTAAAAGTAAACAAGCACGAAAACACTCACAAATGTATGACAAATACATACAACAGGTCAAAATACGATACCCGGGAGAAAACCAGTCTGGCGCATCACACTAAACATGTAACAAAACAATTTCACACAACGACATGGGGGGGAACAGAGGAATAAATACATGCAGTGTGATTAGGGAATGTAAACCAGGTGTGCAGGGAACAAGACAAAACAAATGGAACAATGAAAAGTGGAGCAGCGATGGCTAGAAAGCCGGTGACGTCGACCGCCGAACGCCGCCCGAACAAGGAGAGGAGCCGACTTCGGCGGAAGTCGTGACATATTAGCTGTGTTGTTGGCTAGTTCGTCTGAACAACTGTGTCCTGACGAGAAAGCACATTTCCTATGCCAGGCGAAATTGCAACTCATTAGCTCATTATTATGGATATATCCAAATAAATGTCACTAGAAAACAGCTTAAAGAAATGCAGCTACTTTGCTATTAATCTGGCTGCACTTTGACGTGACTGTAAATTAGCCGTAGTTGGCTAGCTAGCAATCAAGGGATAAGAGTGATAGCGCCCTCGAAGCCGGTGTTTGGAGGATATATTGGCACAGTTAAGAACACCCATGCCAACATATCCTCCAAAGACCAGCTTCTCGGGCATTATCACTTACATGGAAATACACAATGCACAAAGAAGTGCATGTGACATTGTCATATTATTGTTTTGCAGAATAACGTTTTTTTTTCTTATCACCTCTCAACGGATACTGTTGAGATAACCATCATAGAAGTACTCTAATTTTTGACACCTTTAAACACTCACCTGCTAGCCTAGACCAGATCTGTGTAATGCTTTAGCTAGAACTGCCCTGGTCACAGGAGTTTGCTAAATCACATGTAGATCTAAACCAGGCTGCTGTCTTTTTGGTTCTTATCAATCTGCTTTTTAGCTGGGGTCAAACTGGAACTGATATTTAGACTGTTCCAACTAAGGCTGGAGCAACGAACCGCCCTTGCTGTCTCTACCTGGCCGGTTCCCCTCTCTCCACTGGGATTCTCTGCCTCTAACCCTATTACAGGGGCTGAGTCACTGGCTTACTGGTGTTCTTTCATGCCGTCCCTGGGTTGAGTCACTGACGTGGTCTTCCTGTCTGGGTTGGCGCCCCCCCTTGGGTTGTGACGTGGCGGAGATCTTTGTGGGCTATACTCGGCCTTGTCTCGGGATGGTAAGTTGGTGGTTGGAAATATCCCTCCAGTGGTGTGGGGGCTGTGCTTTGGCAAAGTGGTTGGGCTTATATCCTACCTGTTTGGCGCTGTCCGGGGGTTTCATCGGATGGGGCCACAGTGTCTCCTGACCCCTCCTGGCTCAGCCTCCAGTATTTATGCTGCAGTAATTTATGTGTCGGGGGTCTAGGGTCAGTCTGTCACATCTGGAGTATTTCTCTTGTCTTATCCGGTGTCCTGTGTGAATTTAAAAACCTCTTACATCTAGATGTTCCGCTAGCGGAACGCCTCACCAATATCCAATGGTAGAGTGTAGCGCGAATTACAAATACCTAAAAAATCCTAAAACTTCAATTTTTCAAACATATGACTATTTTACACCATTTTAAAGACAAGACTCTCCTTTATCTAACCACATTGTCCGATTTCAAAAAGGCTTTACAACGAAAGCAAAACATTAGATTATGTCAGGAGAGTACCCAGCCAGAAATAATCACACACCCATTTTTCAAGCTAGCATATAATGTCACCAAAACCACAGCTAAATGCAGCACTAACCTTTGATGATCTTCATCAGATGACACTCCTAGGACATTATGTTATACAATACATGCATGTTTTGTTCAATCAAGTTTATATTTATATCAAAAGCCAGCTTTTTAAATTAGCATGTTTTGTTCAGAACTAGCATACCCACCGAAAACTTCCGGTGAATTTACTAAATTACTCACGATAAACGTTCACAAAATACATAACAATTATTTTACGAATTATAGATACAGAACTCCTTTATGCAATCGCGATGTCCGATTTTAAAATAGCTTTTCGGTGAAAGCACATTTTGCAATATTCTGAGTGGATAGCCCGGCCATCATGGCTAGCTATTTTGACACCCACCAAGTTTGGCCCTCACCAAACTCAGATTTACTTGAAGAACAGCAAAGGTTATCCAATTTTTCTTAGTCAGAATGCACTCCCAGGACTTCTACTTCAACACCCAATGTTGTTTTGGTTCCAAATAATCCATAGTTATATCCAAATAGCTGCGTTTTGTTCTTGCGTTCAAGACACTATCCGAAGGGTGACGCGCCGGCGCATATCGTGACAAAAAATGTCAAAATATTCCATTACCGTACTTCGAAGCATGTCAAACGCTGTTTAAAATCATTTTTTATGCGATTTTTCTCTTAAAATAGCGGTAATATTCCAACCGGGACACGTTGTATCCGTTCAAACACTGAAAGAAGTAAAATGGAGTCGTCACATGCACGCGCGCATCAGTGTCATTGTTCTCAGAACGACCACTTTCCAAAACCCCTACTGTTTTTCGCCCAGGGACTGCAGAGTTATCATTCCACGTTCTGGCGCCTTCTGAGAGCCTATGGGAGCCTTAGAAAATATCACGTTACAGCAGAGATCCTGTATTTTCGATAAAGAGGCTATAGAAGGACAAGAAATGGTCAGACAGGGCACTTCCCATATAGAATCTTCTCAGGTTTTGGCCTGCCATATGAGTTCTGTTATACTTCTATCCAAATCAAACAATTATATACATATTCTAGTTTCTGGGCAGGAGTAATAACCAGATTAAATCGGGTATGTGTTTTATCCGGCCGTGAAAATACTGCCCCCTATCCTAAACAGGTTAAATATGCTCTCTCTAATTCTCTCTTTCTCTCTCTCTCGGAGGACTTGAGCCCTAGGACCATGCCTCAGGACTACCTGGCATGATGACTCCTTGCGGTCCCCAGTTCACCTGGCCGTGCTGCTGCTCCAGTTCCAACCGTTCTGCCTGCGGCTATGGAACCCTAACCTGTTCACCGGACGTGCTACCTGTCCCAGACATGCTGTCCCAGACCTGCTGGAACCCTGACCTGTTCACCGGACGTGCTACCTGTCCCAGACCTGCTGTTTTCAACTCTCTAGAGACAGCAGGAGCGGTAGAGATACTCTCAAAGATCGGCTATGAAAAAGCCAACTGACACTTACTCTTGTGTTACTGACTTGTTGCACCCTCGACAACTACTATGATTATTATTATTTGACCATGCTGGTCATTTATGAACATTTGAACATCTTGGCCATGTGCTGTTATAATCTCCACCCGGCACAGCCAGAAGAGGACTGGCCACCCCTCATAGCCTGGTTCCTCTCTAGGTTTCTTCCTAGGTTTTGGCCTTTCTAGGGAGTTTTTCCTAGCCACCATGCTTCTACACCTGCATTGCTTGCTCTTTGGGGTTTTAGGCTGGGTTTCTGTACAGCACTTTGAGATATCAGCTGATGTAAGAAGGGCTATATAAATACATTTGATTTGATTTGATTTGATGCTGTTGTAAGCTGCTCCGGGATGAAGTTTACACTAGGCACAGGTCTAGGATCAGCTTCCCCTCCCCAAATATTAACCTTCCAATACTGACAATGCAATTCTGACACAAGATCTAAGGGAAACTCCTTGTGTGTAGGATAACACAGCCAGCTAGAGGAATTAACTCTGTCAATGTTATGTATATGTCTGAAAACCGGTTTATTCATTGACCTGTGCTTGTTAAGTGAGAATGGATGTTAATGCTAAATCAATAATGCAGATACAGTTCAGCTTAGGTTAGCATGTGATCTTTAAACAAATACTAATTACATTTGTGACTGGTTACAGAATCAGGGACGTTTGACAATAGTTCCTACCTCACAGTAATGCCATTTGAAAGAAAGAAATTACATTTTTATTTTTCTTCTACGGAAATACCTTCTTGAATATGTGACTTTCTAGGCCTTAATTACAAACCTGTATGTGATCCGTAAATATGATTATGAGCCTAGTTTAGCCAAGGAGAAGCGCTGAGCTTTATGTGGAGAAAGACAGGACACTTCCTGGCTAACGAAGACTGGCTGAGATAATGGGGAGGCTGGCCAAGCATTTGCATGTGACAGTTGGCCATGCATTTGCATGTGAATTCTTAAATAGATGGGTTACTAATGCTTAAGATGTTGTGAACAATGCTGAATGGGAGTAAACAAAGAAGAGCTCTTTAGCAAGTGTGAAAACCTAATCAAAATCTTTCAATGGTATTTTCTCCTTGTCTCCTAAGTGGGATATCAAGTTTATCAACTTTCAAAGCAGCATAACTTTCCCATGTTTCCTCCAACTACAGTGTATGTACCATTTTGAAGCTCTGAGTCTGTACTTTTATCAAATAAAAAATTAAGTGAACCACTTAAATTTGACTTTTCATAGAGATATCTGGTCACATTTGATCAAACCTCAAAAACCTTAATATACACGGAGTGTACAAAACATTGGGAAAACCTTCCTAATATTGAGTTGCACCCTATTTTGCTCTGAGGACAGACTCAATTTGTCGGGAATGGATTCTAACAATGTGTCGGAAGCGTTCCACAGGGATGCTGGCCCATGTTGACAGCAATTTTTCCCACAGTTGTGTCAAGTTGGCTGGATGTCCTTTGGGTGGTGGACCATTCTTGATACACACAGGAAACTGTTGAGTGTGAAAAACCCAGCAGCCTGGCACCTACTACCGTAGCCCATTGAAAGGCACTTAAATCTTATGTGTTGCCCATTCACCCTTCAAATGGCATACATACACAGTCCATGTCTCAAGACTTAAAAATCCTTCTTTTATATTTGCTATTTACCTCTGCTAGATCACATTTATCAATAAAAGAGGTATTGGTAAAAAAAACATTTTTTGCAAACAAATATTTGTTTTTGCAAACAAAATCAAGACATGGGCGGAATAAGTCATGTTTATCTTGAACAAATATAAATGAAACAAGGTTTTCATCACTATTGATATTTATTGCTTTGACCTGAACAACTTGGAAGGACACATTTTACATACAGTATTTTATGGAAATGATAAATGAGCCCCATTGAACACAAATTAATGTCGGTCTACACACCACATGAGGGACAGAGTTTTACTGTCTGTGTGTTGCAAATGTATTTCTTGCACTTGATGCATGTGTACTGTGTCTTCCTGTCCTTCTTGGGTCCACACATATCACAGCGCTTCTTCTTGTTGCTAACGGCTGCAATCTAGAATGATGAAACACTTAGTTCAGGAATTTTACTAACATCTCACTCACATATGTAGTTACAGCAGGCCAAGGTAGGAGAGACAGACACACACACATGCAACAACATCATTAACACTTACTTCCGGTACTAGAGTTGTTGATTCTGTGGGTCAGGTGGACGGGGCACCAGCATCCTCCTCACGATGGCTGCAGAAGCTGGGATCCTTGGGATATATTGTCTCCTCTGGATTTGAGGTCTTACCAATGTCTTCCTCTTGAGGAACTCCTGGCCCAGCTTGTGCAAAGTTAAAAAGTTATTGCATGTGATGTTGTGGCCACGGAGTCCCTGTGTCACATCCAAGGACAACCTGCATCCCTTGACTCTTCTCAGGGGCTCCTCCATCTGGCTTCCCCATACACAGTTGAAGTCAGAAGTTTACATACACCTTAGCAAATACATTTAAACTCAGTTTTTCACAATTCCTTACATATAATCCTAGTAAAAAATCCCTGTCTGTCTTTGGTCAGTTAGGATCACCACTTTATTTTAAGAATGTGACATGTCAGAATAATAGTAGATGTTTTATTTCAGCTTTTATTTCTTTCATCACATTCCCAGTGGGTCAGATGTGTACATACACAATTAGTATTTGGTAGCATTGCCTTTAAATTGTTTAACTTGGGTCAAATGTTTCGGGTAGCCTTCCACAAGCTTCCCACAATAATTTGGGTGAATTTTGACCCATTCCTCCTGACAGAGCTGGTATAACTGAGTCAGGTTTGTAGGTCTCCTTGCTCGCACACACTTTTTCAGTTCTGCCCACAGATTTTCTATAGGATTGAGGTCAGGGCTTTGTGATGGCTACTCCAATACCTTGACTTTGTTGTCCTTATGCCATTTTGCCACAACTTTGGAAGTATGCTTGGAATCAATGTCCATTTGGAAGACCCATTTGTGACCAAGCTTTAAAGTCCTGACTGATGTCTTGAGATGTTGCTTCAATATATCCACATCATTTTCCTACCTCATGATGCCATCTATTTTGTGAAGTTCACCAGTCCCTCCTGCAGCAAAGCACCCCCACAACATGATGCTGCCACCCCCGTGCTTCACGATTGGGATGGTGTTCTTCGGCTTGCAAGCATCCCCCTTTTTCCTCCAAACATAACGATGGTCATTATGGCCAAACAGTTCTATTTTTGTACGAAAAGTACAATCTTTGTCCCCATGTGCAGTTGCAAACCATAGTCTGGCTTATTCATGGCTGTTTTGGAGCAGTGGCTTCTTCCTTGCTGAGTGGTTTATCAGGTTATGTCGATACAGGACTCGTTTTACTGTGGATATAGATACTTTTGTACCTGTTTCCTCCAGCTTCTTCACAAGGTCCTTTGTAGTTGTTCTGTGATTGATTTGCACTTCTCGCACCAAATACGTTCATCTCTAGGAGACAGTCTCCTTCCTGAGCGGTATGACGGCTGAGTGGTCCCATGGTGTTTATACTTGCGTACTATTGTTTGTGCAGATGAACGTGGTACCTTCAGGCATTTGGAAATTGCTCCCAAGGATGAACCAGACTTGTGGACGTCTATCAATTTTTTCCTGACGTCTTGGCTGATTTCTTTTGATTTTCCCATGATGTCAAGCAAAGAGGCACTGAGTTTGAAGGTAGACCTTGAAATACATCCACAGGTACACCTCCAATTGACTCAAATGTTATCAACTAGCCAGTCAGAGTCTTCTAAAGCCATGACATCATTTTCTGGAATTTTGCAAGCTGTTTAAAGACACAGTCAATTTAGTGTATGTAAACTTCTGACCCACTGGAATTGTGATGCAGTGAATTTTAAGTGAAATAATTTGTCTGGAAACAATTGTTGGAAAAATTACTTTTGTTATGCACAAAGTAGATGTCCTTACCGACTTGCCAAAACTATGGTTTGTTAACTAGAGATTTGTGGAGTGGTTGAAAAATGAGTTTTAATGATTCCAACATAAGTGTATGTAAACTTCCGACTTCAACTGTACACTTGCAAGTTCCACGCATATGATGAAGCATCGTCACAGGCAGCCCAGATCTTGATTCCATATTTTGCGGACTTGATTCCGTATTTAGCGGGTTTAGACGGTATGTCCTGCCTGAAGGGGCAGCGGCCCCAAAATGGCTTAAACTGCTCATCAACAGTAACATTGGTCCAGGGTTGTAAAACCGTGGAATGTGGTCCACCCACTTGTCCCACACTGACCTGATTGCAGCTAGCTTGTCTCTCTGCCGCCGAGCTGGTCTGGTGTCTCGGTTATCGAAGTGGCTAATCCTTGAAATAATGTGGACGTTTTCCAGAGACATTGTTGCACAGAAAAGTTCTCTGCGAGTTTTTGCATCCCACAGGGCACTTCCCTGACATTTCAAGTGCCGTGCTCTACCAACTGAGCTTCAAAGGACCACAAACTTTGTTGAAGGCATGAACAAGAATCCCCTTTAGTGGAATAATGTGTTCACTGTAGTTCAGTGTTTCCCAAACTCGGTCCTGGGGACCCCAAGGGATGCACATTTAGTTTTTTGCCCTAGCACTACACAGCTGATTCAAATAATCAAAGCTTGATGATGAGATCATTATTTTAATCAGCTGTGTAGTGCTAGGGCAAAAACCAAAACATGCACCCCTTGGGGTCCCCAGGACAGAGTTTGAGTAAAGCTGCTGTTGGTAACGGGGGATATAAATGTGTACACTGTAGTAAATGGGGGATATGCTCATTCAGGGCACAGGTCAAATATTTTTCTCAGGTTAAGCAAGTCATGCAAATACTGTAGTATGGAAGAACAAACACCTTTTTATCCCCTCATATTCTTCTGATATGTACTTTGAAATCAAATTTGCCCTTTTGTTGGAGATTGCTATGTTGACTGTGTTTTCTTTGTCATTCGTTGATTTGAATTTTTTTGCATTTGGCAACGTTGAAATGTAACTAGTCTGAATGAATTGCATGGTATGAGGTATTAGGTGTACAATACCTGTTTGTGAGCATGGTCGTAAGAGTTGATGTGGTTGTCAAACTCCTGATGCTTGTAGTACTGCTTGTCACACAGCTCACAGTAGAAGTTAGCCTTCAGGTCCTCAAGTGCCTCGGCCATCGTCCTCTCCTTCTGTGAGTAATCCTGGTCAAGGAAAATGTAGAAAAAAATGCGAAACTCAATTATATGCATCACTAGCTAGGTTTCCATCCAATTTCAAGTGAATATTCAAAAATGTGCATTAACTAATATGCACCTTTTTCCACCAGAGATGTGTTTCCATCAAACTGACTTATTGGGGAAAAAAGTCTGTACGTGATGACGTAGTACACATGACAATAATGTTTGCGGTTAAATTCCAATGTGCCAAATGAAAAATACAAGTTAAATGGGTTTCCATCGCATTCAACTCTGCTGATGGTTTTGTCACAAAAACTGTTGCGTTATATAGCAAATGTGCACACTCTGGCCTTGGCACGTGCGCTCTAGCCAACAGCTCGCAGATACATGTAGGTTACCTACATTATGAGATAATTAAGGAAAGATATACATTTATACAATACTTACCCGGAGAAAAATGGAGGAGGGTCCTGCTTTTTCAATTTCAGTCAGGGGGAGGGTTTAGTATTTATTTTTTTGTCCAGGGGAGGATCATGTAGTTTGTAATCGATTACATGTCATATTACTCAGGGTTTGAAAATCAGTTGCTTATTTAAGTATCTCATGTGTGCCCGATGATGCCCCCCATCCTTGATTCTCTGCTGGGCACTCAATATAATTGTGCCTAATGTGGTCTCAAGAAAATGATCCATAGCCTATATTATAGGCTATATGAAGAGCATGCTCGGAGAGGCTCATGGAAAAGTTTTGTTTCCTGAGTTTTTGCACTGCTGGGATGGTGTGTATACAAAACTAGGCTACATTGCATTACACTGCAATGGAGAGGCATTCCCAATTATGAGCCCTGACCCGCCCTGCGCTTGCTGATGTGAACCCTAATGTAGTGCCTAACCAATGACTGTACTGTGTACAGTGACACTTCAGGAGGCGAGTCCATTTGAAAGAAAATGCAATATCTGTGCGTGTGGACCAGGCCTACTGATGTCCTGTTCAGTTTGAGAGGGAGAGCATGAAGATGAGAAGGAGACCGGAGGTCTAAGACACTGCACCTCAGTGCAAGATACGTCACTGCAGTACCTGGTTCGAATCGAGGCTGTTTCACATCCAGCCATGATTGGGAGTCCCATAGGGCGGCGCACAATTGGTCAAGTGTCGTCCGGGTTTCGCCGGGGTAGGCCGTCATTGTAAATAAGAATCTGTTTTTAACTGACTTGCCTAGTTAAATAAAGGTAAATAAAAAAAATAATAAAAAAAGCTTGCTACAGCTTTAATTCATTTTAATAAAAACAGTATGTTTTGTTGCCCATAATGAAGCTATTTATCAGAGTTATTGATCTCACAATAAGCCATATTTCGAGGAATTTACATAATGCACATTACTGTGAAGTGGCAGCCGCGGAGATGGAAAGCGTAACGTGCTAAAAGTAGGCTAATTCGAGAGGGCCTAATTCATTTAAACAGTCTCCATTTTAATTTGACTTTAGGCTACTAACAACGAGGTCTTTGTGTTGGAGCCTATTTATTCCTATAAAAAAATAACCAGTAGGCCTAACTGTTTGACAGACAAAGTCAGCCATAGATTTGGTCATTAATGTTCCATTCAGAGAACAAATCACTTTTCTCCCGGGTAACCTGGTATTTCCCACAGAAAACTGGAAGTGTCATTCAAACGCATATAAATACGTCTGGATTTGATTAGAGCTTTGATCGGCATAAAAATTCAACCCTCATGCTACCTGAGCCTGATAAGCTTTACATTAAATACGTTTTATGAGCTCTACATTAAAGACATTTTATGAGGCCAAGCCCAAAAAAGCCTAAACAATTGTTCCCTTATCCAATACATAGCCTGTGATATATAGGCTAACACACATTACGCACTACAGAAAAACATAAAAGCCCATTGATGTAGCTATGCTCTCTTGAGAAAAGAAAGTAAACTAACTCCAGTAGGCTAATCTTTTTGAGTGTGGACTGTAGTACTGTACTGTATTGTATTATATGGGCTGGAATTAAGCACCTTGTTCAAACCATGACGCTGGGAGAGAACATGGGATGCTGGTGCAGGACTTGCAGCCTACAAAGTTACATAGCTACTTTGCAACTACTTCGCATGTTAGCCAACCCTTCCTCTAACCTTAACTCTTTAACCTAACTCCTAACCTTAACCCTAACCCCTTGCCTAGCTAATGTTAGCCAGTTACCTAACGTTAGCCACCTAGCCAATGTTAGCCACAACAAATTGTAATTCGTAACATATAATATGTTTTGCAAATTCATAACATATTGTACAAATTGCAATTCGTAACATATCGTACAAAATGGATGATGGACATCCACAAATGAATACATACCATACAAAACATAACATACTGAATGGTGTGTCGCTGGTTTACGTACAGAATAATACAAAATGCTCTGAGACCAGCTTGGTCAGCCATGATTAAGATCTTTGCTGAATGGGTCAATGTTCTGTTCGTTGAGGACCTGGTTAATGACCTGGTCATTTAGGAAAACACCATGTCTGCTCTGCCAGCACCAAACAGTAGATCAATCAGCTTTCTCCAGCCACACCACTTACTGTACATCAACCCACCCACACTCTCACGCTGTGATAAACCAATATATAGACCAGCATTGCTCTAGCAGTAGGGAGAATCTTTTATACACTCACAAAAGGTCATGTGGGACCACTACATTTGGAAAGTTTGGAGAGTTCAAGAATGATCTTACATGACTCTGAAACATCAGTGTTTCAGAGTGAATCAAAGTGAATCATCAGTGAATGATTTTGATTCACAAATAATCTCAGTAAAAGAGAAGTAAAGCAATGCATAAGAAGGTAAATATTTTAAGTGGTTGTACTGATTGAAAAAACAACATTTGAATTTTATAAGATCACAAGTCACTCAAGTATGAATGTTTAATTCTGGGCGGGAGAATATTTTAAATGTCAGGTTGCTTTTCATCTATTCTCAGCCATCAGGGAATTTAGACTAGAGGCGTTTAACCTTGTAGTATTCACAGTGAAAATATAATTATATTCTATTCATTATTTATTCATTATTTAATTTGTGGTTGTAATCATATTTTCTCTTTTTGAAGTAGTTAATGATTTCCATATGTTGAATGTTATGAAGACATCTGTGATTATGTTTGACTCTTGTATTTCAAAGATGACTGAAATGATTGATTTTACTGTGGGCCTACAGCTAGATTCCGTTAACTCAAAGTTATTGCTAACCAAAGATTGCATTAATGCCTATGTAACGAGTATTAATATTGTCTTATATATACTGCTCAAAAAAATAAAGGGAACACTTAAACAACACAATGTAACTCCAAGTCAATCACACTTCTGTGAAATCAAACTGTCAACTTAGGAAGCAACACTGATTGACAATACATTTCACATGCTGTTGTGCAAATGGAATAGACAACAGGTGGAAATTATAGGCAATTAGCAAGACACCCCCAATAAAGGAGTGGTTCTGCAGGTGGAGACCACAGACCACTTCTCAGTTCCTATGCTTCCTGGCTGATGTTTTGGTCAGTTTTGAATGCTGGCGGTGCTTTCACTCTAGTGGTAGCATGAGACGGAGTCTACAACCCACACAAGTGGCTCAGGTAGTGCAGCTCATCCAGGATGGCACATCAATGCGAGCTGTGGCAAGAAGGTTTGCTGTGTCTGTCAGCGTAGTATCCAGAGCATGGAGGCGCTACCAGGAGACAGGCCAGTACATCAGGAGACGTGGAGGAGGCCGTAGGAGGGCAACAACCCAGCAGCAGGACCGCCACCTCCGCCTTTGTGCAAGGAGGAGCAGGAGGAGCACTGCCAGAGCCCTGCAAAATGACCTCCAGCAGGCCACAAATGTGCATGTGTCTGCTCAAACGGTCAGAAACAGACTCCATGAGGGTGGTATGGGGGCCCGACGTCCACAGGTGGGGGTTGTGCTTACAGCCCAACACCGTGCAGGACGTTTGGCATTTGCCAGAGAGCACCAAGATTGGCAAATTCGCCACTGGCGCCCTGTGCTCTTCACAGATGAAAGCAGGTTCACACTGAGCACGTGACAGATGTGACAGAGTCTGGAGACGCCGTGGAGAACGTTCTGCTGCCTGCAACATCCTCCAGCATAACCGGTTTGGCGGTGGGTCAGTCATGGTGTGGGGTGGAATTTCTTTGGGGGGCCGCACAGCCCTCCATGTGCTCGCCAGAGGTAGCCTGACTGCCATTAGGTACCGAGATGAGATCCTCAGACCCCTTGTGAGACCATATGCTGGTGCGGTTGGCCCTGGGTTCCTCCTAATGCAAGACAATGCTTGACCTCATGTGGCTGGAGTGTGTCAGCAGTTCCTGCAAGAGGAAGGCATTGATGCTATGGACTGGTCCGCCCGTTCCCCAGACCTGAATCCAATTGAGCACATCTGGGACATCATGTCTCGCTCCATCCACCAACGCCACGTTGCACCACAGACTGTCCAGGAGTTGGCGGATGCTTTAGTCCAGGTCTGGGGGGGAGATCCCTCAGGAGACCATCCCCCACCTCATCAGGAGCATGCCCAGGCATTGTAGGGAGGTCATACAGGCACGTGGAGGCCACACACACTACTGAGCCTCATTTTGACTTGTTTTAAGGACATTACATCAAAGTTGGATCAGCCTGTAGTGTGGTTTTCCACTTTAATTTTCAGTGTGACTCCAAATCCAGACCTCCATGGGTTGATAAATTGGATTTCCATTGATTATTTTTGTGTGATTTCGTTGTCAGCACATTCAACTATGTAAACAAAAAAGTATTTAATAAGATTATTTCATTCATTCAGATCTAGGATGTGTTATTTTAGTGTTCCCTTTATTTTTTTGAGCAGTGTATATTTCATCTAAATCTTTTCATTTGTTTTTTATTTACCATATCCATGGATTGTGAGTGTATCGATTGCTTTTTGGTATAGTGTTCTGGCCTGCAGTATCTTCAAGTCAGCTGTGGGAGTTTCCCCTCAGTCTATTTTGATTCTACTGAGGAGAGGTATGTGTTCACGTGAGTGCAAAAGTACATAAGGTGTAAACATTTTTAACAAGTAAAATGTCATTTAATTTTGATAGAAGGTACTGTGCCTTGCAAAAGTATTCATCCCTGTAAGGGGTGCGTACTGGCGGCAGAGAAGTCAGGCGCAGGAGAGCAAAAACCTTTGTTTAATAATAAAAACCACCGGAAACAGAACAATCAATCAATGGGTACAAAACCCGTCGCACACCAGAATAACGTGCACAAGCACTTACAATAAACAATTCCGGACAAGGACATGGGGGGAACAGAGGGTTAAATACACAAAATGTAATGATGGAATTGAAACCAGGTGTGTGGGAAGACAAAACAAATGGAAAATGAAAACTGGATCGATGATGGCTAGAAGACCGGTGACACCGAACGCCGCCCGAACAAGGAGAGGAATCAACTTCAGCGGAAGTCGTGTCAATCCCCCTTGGCGTTTTTCCTATTTTGTTGCATTACAAGCTGTAATTTAAATAGATTTTTATTTGGATTTCATGTAACGGACAAACACAAAATAGTCGAAATTGGTGAAGTGAAATTAAAAAAATAAGATGTTTCAATAAATTCAAAAAAATAAAATACGGAAAAGTGGTGCGGGCATATGTATTCACCCCCTTTGCTATGAAGCCCCTAAATAAGATCTGGTGCAACCAAATACCTCCAGATGTCATATAATTAGTTAGATTGCACACATGTGGACTTTATTTAAGTGTCACATAATCTCAGTATATATACGCCTGTTCTGAAAGGCCCCAGAGTCTGCAACACCACAAAGCAAGGGGCACCAGCAAGCAAGCGGCACCATGAAGACCAAGGAGCTCTCCAAACAGGTCAGGGGCAAAGTTGTGGAGAAGTACAAATCAGGGTTAGGTTATAAAAAAATATCAGAAACTTTGAACATCCCACGGAGCACCATTAAATCTATTATAAAAAAATGGAAGGAATATGGCACCACAACAAACCTGCCAAGAGAGGGCCGCCCACCAAAACTCACAGACCAGGCAAGGAGGGCATTAATCGGAGAGGCAACAAAGAGACCAAAGATAACCCTGAAGGAGCTGCAAAGCTCCACAGCGGAGATTGGAGTATCTGTCCATAGGACCACTTTAAGCCGTACACTCCACAGAGCTGGGCTTCACGGAAGAGTGGCAAGAAAAAAGCCATTGCTTAATAACCTCTTGACGGTCGCCTATGATAGGGGGCACTACAGCTATTTTTGAAAAGAATTCGTGCCCATTTTAAACGACCTCCTACTCAAACTCAGAAGCTAGGATATGCATATAATTAATACTTGTGGATAGAAAACACCCTAAAGTTTCTAAAACTCTTTGAATGGTGTCTGTGAGTATAACAGAATTCATATGGCAGTCAAAACCCCGAGACCAATCGTAACAGGATGTGGAATTCTGAATTGCGGACTCAACTTCATCACTTTGCCTATAGATCACACCATGAGCAATGGTTCATTGAGCACTTCCTATTGCTTCCACTAGATGTCCCCAGTCTTTACAAAGTGGTTTGAGTCTCCTACTGTGAAAACTGACTGAATGAGACGCTGTGGAAAGTGGTCACATGAGGAGGGCCATCACCATTATGACGCCGGCGCCGCTGGCTACCCTCCCCTTTCGAAACGTTTAGAAAGACAATGCAATCGTCCCCCTTGAATCTTATTGGAGCTCTGGTTGAAAAAGTCCCTAAAGATTTATGTTATACAACGTTTGACATGTTTGAACGAACCTAAATAAAAAAAAAAGCATTTTATTGAAAGAGGAGTCCCGCGGCCGACGGAAGTTTTGGAGCAGCCTTCAGAACGTGCTAACAAGAACAAGCTATTGGGACGTAAAGGATTAACTTTTTCAAACGAAAATAAATTTGTTGTGGACCTGGGATCCCTGGAAGTGCTTTCTGATGAAGATAATCAAAGGTAAGGGATTATTGACAATAGTATACAAGAGTAGATTTGATATGCGATTGTTCCAAGATGGCGCTGACCTGTAACGGTAGCCTATTTTTCTGAGTATCGCATCCCCTTTTATCGCAAAGTGTGATTACCCAGTAAAGTTATATTGAAATCTGGCATTACAGGTGCTTTCAAGAGATATATTAATCTCTAAATCTTAGAATGACAATATTACATTTTAAAAATGTTTTCGAATAGTAATTTAGTAAAATGTAGCGCTGTTTCACCGGATACATTTGAGGGAAAATAGTCAACGTCATGCCGATGTAAAATGCTGTTTTTATATATAAATATGAACTTTATTGAACAAAAGAATGCATGTATTGTGTAACATGATGTCCTAGGAGTGTCATCTGATGAAGATTGTCAAAGGTTAGTGCTGCATTTAGCTGTTTTTTGGTTATTTGTGATGCATGTGGTTGGTCGGAAAATGGCTATGTGGCTACTTTTACGATATACTCCTCTAACATAATCTAATGTTTTGCTTTTGCTGTAAAGCCTTTTTGAAATCAGACAACGTGGTTCGATTCAGGAGAGGTGTATCTATAAAACGATATAACATAGTCCTATATTTGAAAAAAAATAACATAAAAAAAATAAAAATAAATCTTGTTATGCTAATGGCGATAGGATTTTTCGCTGGATGAGGGACAGAGCCCGACCAGGGGTTAATCTCTCTGGGCTAGGTGGGACGCTTGCATATCAACTGAATGGATATGGATAAAGCTATTTGGAATATGTTGAGATGCTATGTACTGATGTTAATGTGAGATAATTGTATTTCTGTTCAAAGTCTTAAAGAAAGAAATAAGCAAAGAAGTTTGGTGTTCGCCAAAAGGCATGTGGAGACTCCCCAAACATATGGAAGAAGGTACTCTGGTCTGATGAGACTAAAATGTAGCTTTTTGGCCATCAAGGAAAACGCTATTTTTGGCGCAAACCCAACACCTTGCATCACCCCGAGAACACCATCCCCACAGCATGAAAAACATCCCCACAGCATGGTGGTGGCAGCATCATGCTGTGGGGATGTTTTTCATCGGCAGGGACTGGGAAAATGGTCAGAATTGAAGGAATGATGGATGGTGCTAAATACAGGGAAATACTTGAGGGAAACCTGTTTCAGTCTTCCAGAGATTTGAGACTTGGACAGAGGTTCTCCTTCCAGCAGGACAATGACCCTGAGCTTACTGCTAAAGCAACACTCGAGTGGTTTAAGGGGAAACATTTAAATGTTTTGGAATGGCCTAGTCAAAATCCAGACCTCCATCCAATTGAGAATCTGTGGTATGACTTAAAGATTGCTGTACACCAGCGGAACCCATCCAACTTGAAGGAGCTGGAGCAATTTTGCCTTGAAGAATGGGCAAAAATCCCAGTGGCTCGATGTGCCAAGCTTATAGAAACATACCCCAGGAGACTTGCAGCTGTAATTTCTACAAAAGGTTTCTCTACAAAGTATTGACATTGGGGGGGGGGGTTAGGGTTAGGGTTGTGTTGCTAGCTAAACTTTTGGGATGAAATATTATTCTACTGAAAGAGTTTTCTACCGCGTGGTGCAATAGCTAGCTACAGTACATACTAGTATGCTGTCTGTAACATAGCTTCCCTTGTGTGCAATGTGTGCAGCATTGAGAAGCTACCCCTCGTTGTATTGCATTTATTTCATCCAATCCAAGTATGTAGGTCTACAGTGGTATTGTAATGTGTATTGCATTTATATGTGGCTTTGTCACTGTTTATAGTACAGCCGGTGGTCTTTTGTAATGTGAAGTGTACAACACACAAATGTATTTATTTGTATAATGCAGAGCTTAATTACTTTGGAGTAATGGTATTATTTAAAATACATTTTTTTAGATCCCTTGAATGTATAGTATCTGTTTTGATTCTATTGAGGAGATGTATGCACTGTAATGCATTTATTTCATCCAATCCAGATTAATAAAGAACCAGAAACCGGCAGACAGTGCTCTGACTGATGTGTAACTACGTTTCTCCGGTACACTTTCTCGGTCAATCCAGACCATTTTTTGGGGAGGTTAAACTTAAGGTTAGGCATTCATTCAGAGAGGATATGGTTAGGGATAGGCTTAAAACAGAGCCAAGCATTGGGATTGAACCTGCAATGCTAGTAGCTGTAGCTCATGATTTTAAGCTTAACCCCAAACCCATCCCCAAGGCCCTAGCTCGACTAGATGGTAAAATGTTGTCCCTAGTGGATGGTTGGAAATTGCCATGTAAAGAAAATGCCACTACATGCCATAACTTCACCATTCCAAAAATGGCTGGACAGCCCATATTCCACTGAAGTTTGGGCTGATTCCACCATCTGTGTATAATACTAAGAGCTAATTCTTATTTATTAACATATTGAAAACAGCAATGAAAAGATGTCTCATTGATTTTAAAGTTTAAAAAAAAGTTTTTACTGGACAATTACTACACAACAGTTAGGCCTAGTTTCTCTTTTTGGTGTTTAGTTATTTGTAGTGGAGAGACTGTTACCAATGTTAGTGTAGTAGATGGGGATCTGTGAAACTGAAACCTCAGCCTGAATTATTGCTGATTGCACCACTAAATAATGCATTTTTGATGGCGTGATGGGTTGAAAACCTTCAGGAGGGGTATCACGTGTTTGCAAGGCAGATGTCCCAAATTCGAGCCAGTTACTGTAGGTGCCAGATCATGGGGAAGTGGTCCTCGCTAAGCAAGCAGCGTAACGTTCTTTACAATTGTGCACATGGATTTGGATCTACAGTTGTGCTCATCTCAACTGCTAGTGTCACTGTGGAGTGTGATGGGGGGGTGAATGTAGCAAACAGAGATCTGGGAAACTCAGTCCATCTTCATAATGAAGATCAATGTCAGAACCAAGTCCTTTCATTGTTATCTGACTCACTTATGATGACAGGTAACACTTTACTTAACCATGTCATAACCAATACTTAACCAAGTCATTCAGGGCAAGTGGGGCAGATATCACATATCAGTTTGCAAACATTGTAAAAATGCTAAATGTTATTTGAGTCAATAAAGCCACATACAAACATGGTCTCTCTTTTGTTTTCTTGAGTAAGATAGCTTCAAAATGCAGGTGTTTCAACCTAGCTCAGTGCTTTCTGTGGTGGTGGGGCAGCAAGCGGAATATATGGAGCGTAGGGGTTGGTAATGTTCTCTAGTTGCGCTGTGATTGGCTCAGTGTTCTGTCACTCATGGGGACTAAAAAAGTGTTAAACAAATCAAAATATATTTTATATTTGAGATTCTTCTAAGTAGACACCCTTTGCCTTGATGACAGCTTTGCACATTCTTGGCATTCTCTCAACCAGCTTCACCTGGAATGATTTTCCAACAGTCTTGAAGGAGTTTTTGAGCAAACCAGATGTGATGGCATATTGTTGCAGTATGCTGTGGTAGCCATGCTGGTTAAGTGTGCCTTGAATTGTAAATAAATCCCAGACAGTGTCACCAGCAAAGCACCATCACACCTCCTCTATGCTTCACGGTGGGAACCACACATGCAGAGATCATCCGTTCACCTAATCTGTATCTCACAAAAACACGGCGATTGGAATCAAAAATCTCAAACTTGCACTCATCAGACCAAAAGACAGATTTCCACTGGTCTAATGTCGATTGCTCGTGTTTCTTGGCCCAAGCAAGTCTCTTCTTATTGGTGTCCTTTAGTAGTGGTTTCTTTGCAGAAATTTTACCATGAAGGCCTGATTCACGCAGTCTCCTCTGAACAATTAATGTTGAGATGTGTCTGTTACTCGAACACTGTGAGGCATTAATTTGGACTCTCATGAGGCTGGTAACGAATTTGTCCTCTGCAGAGGTAACACTGGGTCTTCCATTCCTGTGGCGGTCCTCATGAGAGCCAATTTCATCATAGCGCTTGATGGTTTTGCTACTGCATTTGAAGAAACTTTAAGCCTGCTAGAAAGTGTGTGCCCTCAGGCTTGGAGGGAAGCAAAAGTCATTCCGCTACTAAGAATAATCAAGTCACCTTTACTGGCTGAAACAGCCAACCAATCAGCCTGTTACCAACCCATAGTAAACTTTTGGAAAAAATGGTGTTCGACTAGACACAATGCTATTTTACAGTAAACAAATTGACAGCAAACTTTCAGCATGCCTACAGAGAAGGACATTCAACAGGCAGGCACTTACACAAATGACTGATGATTGGCTGAGAGAAACTGATGATAAAAAGATTGTGGGTGCTGTTTTTTTAGACTTCAGTGCGTCCTTTGACTTTATCGATCATATGTGCTGATGGCAAAGCGTATGTGTTATGGCTTTACACCCTTTGCTATATTGTGGATAAAGAGTTATCTGTCTAACATAACACAGAGGGTGTTCTTTAATGGAAGCCTCTCCAACATAATCCAGGTAGAATCAGGAATTCCCCAGTGCAACTGTCTAGGCCCATTGAAAAAGGTAATCTTTACTTATGACATGCCACTGGCTTTGAGGAAAGCCAGTGTCTATGTATGCAGGTGACTCAACACTATACACGTCAGCTACTACTGCGACTGAAATTACTGCATCACTTAACAAAGAGTTGCAGTTAGTTTCAGAGTGGGTGGCAAGGAATAAGTCAGTCACAAATATTTCTAAAACTAAAGCATTGTATTTGGAACAAACCACTCACTAAACCCTAAACCTCAACTAAACCTTGTAATAAATAATGTGGAATTTGAGCAAGGTGAGGTGACTAAATTGCTTGGAGTTACCCTGAACTTCCTTGGCATTAGCTAATGGGGATCCATAATAAATACAAATACAAATGCACTGTTCTTCTATCCTGTCACAACCATGCCCATGTTTGAAAGCGTGGTGACTTGAGGCATTAATGATTGGTGTCATAGATTTTCTTCTACCCGGCTTGAGGGTCCCCCAAACCCTGCTATAGAAAAAGTGTGTGAGTTTGTTGATAAATACATGCCAGCTGCCTGACATGCACATTATGCCAGCTGCTCCACATTTTGGCAGCTGTAAAAGCAGAGACAAAATTTGAAGGCTGAGATATTTCAACTTTAACATTAAATGTTGTCTTCTTCCTGTGCCTGAATTTCTGATATTTATTGATATCTTCATTCATAACATGGTAAAAGGAAAATATATCTGATAGACCATTCAAAGTAAGGGAGACCGGGGTTGGTTGTCACACATTTGACTCTTTTGTGTATTTCTCAGCACCAGTATATCTTAAATTACTTGCTTCAATATTAGGAGAAAGACCACGGTCTTGGGTTGAAATTTGTATCCTCATATCTCATTCCAACATGGAGTTATAAGCCATCAAACACACTCTGTCCACTTGTGTCAACCAGTATGGGGTTGGTCATCACAATGTTTGCTCTGATATTAATATTCAGGGTTACAATGTGTTTAGAATTGACAGAGTAGAGGTGGTAGATTGGCCATTTTATAAAAAATATTTTCTCTGTCTCTTTACTGAAATCCATTTCCCTTGCCAATTTCTTTTAGCTATCATCTTTAAGCCTTTGTCTGGGGATGTTTTTTGTCATAACATTATAAGGCACAACCGTCCAGCTAACATTTGTTCACTTGAGGAGTTAGCTAGTTTGTTGCCTTATTTGACTAAATCAGAAGTTATTATCTTGTGTGACCTAAATTATGATTGGGAAAAGCAGGCTTCAGACAATCGAAATGACGTGTAATAATCTAAACCTAACCCAGCTGGTGACTAAGCCTAAATGGCTCAGCCCTAAAGATTCTTCAAAGTCAACTTATCCTAATGAATATACCAGAGAAATATGTTTCTACTGGTGTCTTCCCCCAAGTTATTAGTGACCATTGCCCAGTTGTTTGTGTTAGAGATATATAAATCTAAGCCTCATATCATCACAAAGATTAACTTTAAAACTTAAGTGAACAGGCTTTCTTTTACATTATTTTTATTTCAGTGACCTTGATTGTAGTTTAGCTATCCTTGAACCTGACTCAGCTGTCAACCTTTTTGCAGATGTCTTCAATAATATTATGGATAATCATGCTGGCTTCAAAACACTAAGGGTTAAAGGTGGGTTGAATGTCTAGCACACTCCAGAATAATCAGAAGTCATTGTCATGACGTTGGCCTCTTTGGGTTTTCTATGCACCATCCCCCTCCTTCTGTCTCCAACCCCAGGCTAAGTGAGTGCGGTCATAAATTCCGAAGGAGAATGTCCTGCCTCATGGCCACAGTATAAAGAGACAGAGTGTGTTCATGGAGAGAACAAAGGATTCTTCCACCTCGCAGAATTGGAGAACCGAATGACATTTATGTTCTGGAGAAGGTATAAAAGATCGGTGAAGAATCCAGCTACGAACTGTTCCGTTTGGTAAAATTTTTTGAAACTCATGAGAGACAATATGGCCACATTACCATGGTTCTGTTTATATAATAGCCTCAGCTATGGGACTTACATCTAAATGGTTGTATCAACTGAATGGATTTGGATAAAGCTATTTGGAATATGTTGAGATGCTATGTACTGATGTTAATGTGAGAGAATTGTATTTCTGTTCAAAGTCTAAACCTCTCTAGGGTATGCGGGACGAAATTGTCCCACCTATGTAACAGCCAGTGGAATCCTGTGGCGCGTTATTCAAATACCTTAGAAATGCTATTTCTTCAATTTCTCAAACATATGACTATTTTACAGCATTTTAAAGACAAGACTCTCGTTAATCTAACCACACTGTCCGATTTCAAAAAGGCTTTACAACGAAAGCAAAACATTAGATTGTGTCAGCAGAGTACCCAGCCAGAAATAATCAGACACCCATTTTTCAAGCTAGCATATAATGTCACAAAAACCCAGAAGACAGGTAAATGCAGCACTAACCTTTGATGATCTTCATCAGATGACACACCTAGGACATTATGTTATACAATACATGCATGTTTTGTTCAATCAAGTTCATATTTATATCAAAAAACAGCTTTTTACATTAGCATGTGACGTTCAGAACTAGCATACCCCCCCGCAAACTTCCGGTGAATTTACTAACAATTTACTAAATTACTCACAATAAACGTTCACAAAAAGCATAACAATTATTTTAAGAATTATAGATACAGAACTCCTCTATGCACTCGATATGTCCGATTTTAAAATAGCTTTTTGGTGAAAGCACATTTTGCAATATTCTAAGTAGATAGCCCGGCATCACAGGGCTAGCTATTTAGACACCCAGCAAGTTTAGCCTTCACCAAACTCCGATTTACTATTAGAAAAGTTTGATTACCTTTGGTGTTCTTCGTCAGAATGCACTCCCAGGACTTCTACTTCAAAAACAAATGTTGGTTTGGTCCCAAATAATCCATAGTTATATCCAAACAGCGGCGTTTTGTTCGTGCGTTCAAGACATTATCCGAAAGGGTAAAAAAGGGTTACGAGCACGGCGCATTTCGTGACAAAAAAATTCTAAATATTCCATTACCATACTTCGAAGCATGTCAACAGCTGTTTAAAATCAATTTTTATGCCATTTTTCTCGTAAAAAAGCAATAATATTCCGACCGGGAATCTGCGTTTAGGTAAATGGACGAAAGAAAATAAAGCACAGGGTCGACTCGTGCACGCGCCTAAGCCCATTATCCTCTGATCGGCCACTTGCCAAAAGCGCAAATGTGTTTCAGCCTGGGGCTGCCTCGATATCATTCAGCTTTTTCCCGGGCTCTGAGAGCTTATGGGAGCCGTAGGAAGTGTCACGTCACAGCAAAGATCCTCAGTCTTCAATAAACAGAGACAAGAAGAACAAGATCTTGTCAGAGAGGGTACTTCCTGTTTGGAATCTTCTCAGGTTTTTGCCTGCCATATGAGTTCTGTTATACTCACAGACACCATTCAAACTGTTTTAGAAACTTTAGGGTGTTTTCTATCCAAAGCCAATAATTATATGCATATTCTAGTTACTGGGTAGGAGTAGTAACCAGATTAAATCGGGTACGTTTTTTATCCGGCCGTGTAAATACTGCCCCCTAGCCCTAACAGGTTAACTAAGTCATCGGCACACCCCCAGGGACACAGACAGGACCTGGCGTCATGTGACAGACTTTTCTACGTTCAGTATATAAACCCCCACCAAGGGTTTCTTTCTTTAGACCAGGCCTCCACTCCATTACGAGTTGGCCAATAGGTTTGACCATGCATCCCTCTACTGAACTTTAACCATTCCACGTGGTTAAACTTTTAGACTATCAATACCGACAGAATAATAACAAGTCTTTGAAGCAGCTAGAAATTCGGTATCATTGAACGCGAAGACCGACGAAACATCCATTCTATAACGACATTAATGAATGTCGCTTTGAAAGATCCATTCTAACCAAGAGAGAGAGAGAGAGAGGACGAAACTCTCCAACAAAGATCACGATGACACACTGAGCGTAAATATATATATTGATTCCAATTGTTTCTGAATGAGTGAGCGTTCATGTGCAAAGGATTAGCATATCAATTGTTAATATTTATCAACTCTGTTGTGTCTTCTCCGCTGCCCCCACCCCCCTTGTTTGTTTAACACGCCGCCATGCCGGTTTAGCCCACTAGGGCACATTCCTCTACCATTTCTTTGTAACGATACATACTGTTTGTATGCTTTCTGTGAATTACTTAGTTTAGTAAATAAATTATTTTAAGACAATTGATGTATGGATGACTTAGTGAAGACTGGGTTCGTGCAGATAACAACAATTTACGACGTTTGGAATGAGACTGACGAGGTTTAGAATACATCATAAATCAGAAGACTCAGATATGATATCTGAAATTATATTAGGAAAATGATAACTTTTTAATCTAAATATTTTCCTTGGTGCCCCGACCTTCTAGTTAATTACAGTTACATGATTAATCAGTTTAATCGCGTAATAATAATTACAGAGAGTTATTTGATAAAAATAAGTCTTCGGTTTTAATGATGCCCAAAGACACGACATATTGGAGCCCCCATGCGAGGAATCTAAGATAGAATTGGACTTCGCTGTGGAATTCTATATATCAATTGTGCAAACAGAATTGTACAAACAGGCTGCTATATTTTCAAATTGTGTGCGTGTATTTCCACTGGAACAAGCTATTTAGAGTGGCCTCCGGTCGTATGTCGATAGCAATGAGGGATAAATTCCAGATTTAGTCCGTTAGGCCAAACTGTACTATTTCTGTCGGTCAATATTAACTTCTAGAGTAAGGTTAGAAATTATCAGATATCTGTTCGGTGACCGAGCCAAACTAATTATTCGCCTACCACACTAAGACAGTGGGCAGACTACTGAGCGTATCTGTATTCATGTACCGTGTCGCTCCGGTCAACATAAACGCTAGCAAAGTATTCCGAATGGGTTAATGTGAGACGTCACTAAGTAAATCCACCCTTTCCATTGTGAGAGGACCCTATTTTTGTTCTTGGAAGTGATATTTCTGAACAAAGTAGGAAGAGGTTAGCATTACGGGCAAGCTAACAGAGAGGGAACATTTTCCTCTCCCTGTGCCACATTGAAATTCCTCCGCCTGGCGCAACGGAAGTCCCGACCTTTGTACTTCCGTTTAATTTCAGCATTCTGCACCCTGGTGGTGAAGAATCGCCAGTACATCTCTTGGGGAAATCCAAACGTGGATCACGGTAAGATATCCAGCCAATCGCAATTGACTAGATATCGACGTCTCATTCAATTTAACTAACAAGTGAAATTGCCAGATTTACCTTTTCAAGTGGATCTTTTAAGTAATATGGCGCCTCTTGGCCAACAACAACAAGGCTTGGCTTCTCCTCTTGGCCTTTCGGCCCCAATCTCTCCACAGGATGAAGCCAACCCTCTCCGCCTGCTTGGCGCGGAATACCTTGACAAACTCGTCAAGAATTTCCCCACCTTTGACCCCGTTCCAGGTCAGCCAAACTATACTGAGACGTTCCTAGCTGACATAGAGGACGCGTTGGATGGCTACCCAAACGCTACGGGTTCTGACAGGGTTTACCTGTTGAAGCGAACGTCGAATTGACACGTGACAAGGTTAATTCGTCTACAACAGCAACACATGCTAAATGACTACGCTAAACTTGCCACAGCTTTGAAATTAGAATTCAGTGGTTCTGCGACTCGCAAACACGATAGCTCACTGGCTAACACCATCAAACAACCTCAGAATGAACACCCACAAGCTTACTATCATAGGCTTCGTTCAGCTTACTTTGCCCTACTCACTGAAACAGGAATGGAAGAGCTGTTACCATTCAAACAAATGTTTCTGTCGAACATGTATCCCACCTTCATTAAGGGGATACATGTGGACGGCCCTGCCGCCCACGTTGGCTTGCCTATCTTACAACTCAGAGAGCTTGCAAGCACAGCTTTTGAGGCATCAAAAGTTCACAACGCTAAGAGCCCTGACCACTCGGTTTTGAAGTTTGACCAGGAGCACTCACTCCAGTTAGAGGGTGCATTATCAGGTATTGGAGCGTCGAGAGATGACGCACAACAACAGTTTCTACCACGAAACCATGATTCCAATATCCTCCGCGGTCGAAATAACTGTAAAGTATCAACATGACTACCGCTACATCAACATGACTACCGCTACAATCAACTCGTTCGCTACGTTCCTGCACGCAACCCACAAAAAGTGTCAGAGCACAAGGGTAACAAAGGGTTGAAGGACGATCAAATCGTAGACCAATGTTCTCCAGACGTCCCACTATGGGAAGAACTAAAGCGAGAACAATTTGAGAAAAGGGTTAAAGATAAGTCACAAGGACTAGACGGGGAATTACCGGACACCAGGTCCGCAGGAATTAACACCCATAGCAAGGACGTTAAAGTTCAAATTTCTCCCGCTCTCATTCAAGACCCTATCCAGGGCCCGCTTGATCAAGAAACAAGCCCCCGGGCTTTGTCTATAGACTCTGATACAAAGGTTGTGAAAAAAAAGGTCAAACGCTTCGTTAAAGCCAAGCCCACTCAAAATCGGAAAAGTCAATCTGCTTCCACCTTGAACAGAAATTGCACATCACGTTGTTGCGAACGACCACACCACTTTGTGAGGAATATGTCCACTAACCACGAATCTAAACGGCCATAAATGGAAACAGTCCTGGAGGACTGCTCAACTTGTCATGCGCTAATTGATTCGGGTGCGACAATATCACTCATCTCTCAAACATTGTTCGATGATCTCAAAAGGGCTTTGAAGCCAACTAAACGTTGGTTAAAAGTGGAACGATGCGACACTACACTTCGAGGGGTCACTCAGACTACCTCGCCTCTCACATTGAGAGTCATGCTGAAACTACACTTCCAGGACGTATCGCTCATTCACCCTGTGTATGTTACCAGCCTCGAAACTGTACCCCTGCTACTTGGAGCAGACTTGATGGATCGGTTACTCCCATTGATGGATTGGAAAACCAACCAGATATGGTCACAGGCCACAGTGCCTTCTCCACTGACCAAACTGTCTTCCCCTAACGTTAGCTGCAATGTAGTCATTCATGAGGGGTATCTGTCAAAAGCACCCATTGGGAAAAAGACGTTTAGAAACCTCTTGGTGCAGAATCCGATCCAAGGAGATATTACGTTATCTCGACACATTCCATCAGCCAACCTGATTGACCATTCTATTCATGATTTTGAGCCAGCTGTCTCTGTGAATAAGCAACTTCCCTCCTCCTTGCAGTCGTGCAATATGATAGTTGAGATGAACTTCTCTTGCCCTTCAGACACTTCCGCAAGCACTGCGGCCGTCTCAGCAAGAAAAACATCGATGCGCAGAGTATACTCTGCTTCCGATGATACACCATCCGCTTTGTTGGGGACTGTCACCCCTTACAATGACACTAATGGCATCAGTCCAGCAACTGACTCGATGACTCCCACTGGTGAAACACTTTGCAATATCACAGACCGATATCCTCGTCTCAGTTCGCAGGTAATGAAGAGGTTGCCACACGCGGACGCGGTGGTGACTGACATGCCTCGACAGCCACTGAGCGTTTTGAAGCACAAACACCAGGAGATTTGGTTGAAAGGTTACAGCCATTCTCATAACAACGCGGCCGCTGACAACTCGTACATAGGGTCCGACCTTTTCGTTTGCGCATCGTACACCAACACCACCCGCTGGTGAAATAGACTTCATTCCTATCGCCACTACAATAGTGGAAGACACAGTGACTTGTAGAAAAACTACTGCAGACTCCCTTGACACCAATTCTGACTGACCTCCAGGCATTGACCTGAAAATTACCTGACTACGTCAGACTCATTCTGAACAAGTTGTAATCTGCCAGGATACTTGGTTTTCTTCCCTTGACATACGCGATTGTGTAAGCATAAACGCACATGCACAACAGAACATCCAATTAGGATTTATGCTAGGACCACTTAAGGGCCCAAGCAAAATACCAGCCTAGTGAAGTTGAACATTTACTTCTAGTCCTTTGACTCTACAGCACTCACCAGTTTTCTTCCCAGAAGTCCATAGGTCATCCCTGTAGACTGCCCAAAACTAGTGCATTACAGCTGTAGACTCATCATATTAGGATCAGGATAGTGCCTAAGCAACACACCAAGTAAGAAAACCCTAGATATGACATTAGAGACAATGCGATGATAATAATTTTGCCAGAACATTGGACGTATATAGAATAAAGTCCAATTAGATGATTTTTGTGTGAGAACTATATTTTGTATATCTTTTGTTTATGCTTTCATTCCTTTTCGGTTCAGTTCCTTTGACACTTAGGAAGTGATAGAGCCATAAACAAAGTCCCCATACAACCATCACTTAGTGCCACAACGCCGCTCATTGGGGAATTAATGTAATTATAGATATTTCATGAGTGTGTGTGCGTTGTTAACATCGGCCTAAGTTACTGCCCAGATCTTCCAGTCTGGACGAAGGGTCCGGAACGGCGACCCCAAATCCGGACTCCCATGGCCCATCCTTGTGGCGGCATGCCCCGCTGTCAGAGAGCCTACTAAGGTAAACCACCAGAGGGGGGACCGCAACGGCGATCACCAACCAGGACATCCCCTGGCCCTTCCTGGGGTACTTTGCAGCTTCCAGGGAACCTACCCAGGGTAAACCACTAGAAGAGACCGCAACGGCGATCACCAACCAGACATCAACTGCCCATCCTTGGGGTGGACTGCTCCTCTTTCAGAGAGCCTACCAAGTTCAACCACCAGAGGGGACTGCAACGATGAACTACAAACGGGACATCACGTGGTCATGATTTTATGTTGATTGTAACATGCAGGAAAAACAAGATTCAAACCACCAGAGGGGGTATGTCATGACGTTGGCCTCTTTGGGTTTTCTATGCACCATCCCCCTCCTTCTGTCTCCAACCCCAAGCTAAGTGAGTGCGGTCATAAATTCCGAAGGAGAATGTCTTGCCTCATGGCCACAGTATAAAGAGACAGAGTGTTTTCATGGAGAGAACAAAGGATTCTTCTACCTCGCAGAGTTGGAGAACCGAACGACATTTATGTTCTGGAGAAGGTATAAAAGATCGGTGAAGAATCCAGCTACAAACTGGTCCATTTGGTAAAATTTTTTGAAACTCATGAGAGACAATATGGCCACATTACCATGGCTCTGTTTATATAATAGCCTCAGCTATGGGACTTACATCTAAATGGTTGTATCAACTGAATGGATAATGATAAAGCTATTTGGAATTTGTTGAGATGCTATGTACTGATGTTAATGTGAGAGAATTGTATTTCTGTTCAAAGTCTTAACTAAGTCATCGGCACACCCCCAGGGACACAGACAGGACATGGCGTCATGTGACAGACTTTTCTACGTTCAGTATATAAACCCCCACCCAGGGTTTCTTTCTTTAGACCGGGCCTCCACTCCATTACGAGTTGGCCAATAGGTTTGACCATGCATCCCTCTACTGAACTCTAACCATACCACGTGGTTAAACTTTTAGACTATCAATACCGACAGAATAATAACAAGTCTTTGAAGCAGCTAGAAATTCGGTATCATTGAACGCGAAGACCGACGAAACATCCATTCTATAACGACATTAATGAATGTCGCTTTGAAAGATCCATTCTAACCAAGAGAGAGAGAGGACGAAACTCTCCAACAAAGATCACGACGACACACTGAGCGTAAATATATATATTGATTGCAATTGTTTCCGAATGAGTGAGCGTTCATGTGCAAAGGATTAGCATATCAATTGTTAATATTTATCAACTCTGTTGTGTCTTCTCCGCTGCCCCCACCCCCCTTGTTTGTTTAACAAGCCGCCATGCCGGTTTAGCCCACTAGGGCACATTCCCCTACCATTTCTTTGTAACGATACCTACTGTTTGTATGCTTTCTGTGAATTACTTAGTTTAGTAAATAAATGATTTTAAGACAATTGATGTATGGATGACTTAGTGAAGACTGGGTTCGTGCAGATAACAACAATTTACGACGTTTGGAATGAGACTGACAAGGTAAAGAATACATCATAAATCAGAAGACTCAGATCAGATATTATGATATCTGAAGTTATATTAGGAAAGTTCTAACTTTGTAATCTGAATATTTTCCTTGGTGCCCCGACCTTCTAGTTATTTACAGTTACATGATTAATCAGTTTAATCGCGTAATAATAATTACAGAGAGTTATTTGATAAACATGTCTTCCGGTTTAATGATGCCCAAAGACACGACATCATTCATACAATAATTCATGCTTCGGTCAAGGCCAGGAACACAGGCTTAGGCCTGGACAGGCAAGCTTTTAATTAACTGAGGAATCATTGTGTAAGACAAGTCAGAAAGGCTAAATCTGACTATTATGTAACTGCTCTTTCAGATTTTAATGGGAATTCGGCAACATTTTGGAAAACTCTCAAATCCCTGAAGGTTTCTATTTCCTCCTCTCTGCCACAACACATTAATTCAGACTCTGGCCTCATTACAGAACCAATGCCATCATTGGTGCATTTCTTCACCATTTTATTTCAGCGGGCTCTCTCTTTCAATTTTTTTTTAAGCCTATTCACAATGATACAGGGCTGGATGTTGATAGGGGAAACTTGCTGAATGATCAGATACATTATTTTCAAAGCTTTCCTTTTAGACTATTTACAGAAAAATATGTCCTGGATGATTTGCTAGCAATAGACAACAAGAAATCCACAGGGGCCGACCAATTGGATCCCAGTCTGCTTAAATGTGCAGTGCCCATCATTACTGGCTCAATAACCCACATGTTTTATTTAACATTGTGATCAGGAAATATTTGAAAAGTATGGAAATCAGCTCTTGTGCTGCTACTCCATAAGGGCGGGGATAGTAGTGATCTTAATAATTATCGCTCCATTTCAAGGCTTCACTGTGTATCTAAAATTCTTTAATCCTTGGTAAATGTACAACTTTGCTCCTTTTTTTAATCTGAGAAATGTATTTTGAATGGTAAACAATGGTTTAGGCATGGTCATAGCACAATTACAGCAACCACTTTAGCTGTTAAATGACCTTGTCAATGCTTTAGACACTAAAATGTACATTTACATTTAAGTCATTTAGCAGACGCTCTTATCCAGAGCGACTTACAACTTTTCAGGGAAGTTAGGAACCAATATACACAGTCCTTTAGGAAAGCAAAGGTAAGCTTTTTCAAACAGTAATTTGCAGCACAAACTCCAAAAAGTTCTGGGACACAATAAAGTCCTTGGAGAAAAAGAGCACCTCCTCCCAGCTGCCCGCTGCACTGAGGCTAGGAAACACAGTCACCACCGATAAATATACGATCATCGAGAATTTCAATAACTATTTTTCTATGGCCGGCCATGCCTTCCACCTGGCTACCCCTATCCCGGTCCACAGCTCTGCACCCCCCACAGCAACTTGCCCAAGCCTCCCCCATTTCTCCATCACCCAAATCCAGATAGCTGATGTTCTGAAAGAGCTGCAAAATCTGGACCCTTACAAATCAGCTGGGCTAAACAATCTGGACCCTCTCTTTCTAAAATTATCCGCCGCAATTGTTGCAACCCCTATTACTAGCCCTATTACTAGCCTGGAAAGATGCCGCGGTCATCCCCCTCTTCAAAGGGGGAGTTACCCTAGACCCAAACTGTTACAGACCTATATCTATCCTACTCTGCATTTCTAAAGTCGTCAAAAGCCCTGTTAATAAACAGATCACTGACCATTTTGAATCTCACCGTACCTTCTCCGCTATGCAATCTGGTTTCCGAGCTGGTCATGGGTGCACCTCAGCCACGCTCAAGGTCCTAAACGATATCATAACCGCCATCGATAAAAGACAATACTGTGCAGCCATATTCATCTACCTGGCCAAGGATTTTGACTCTGTCAATCACCACATTCTTATCGGCAGACTCAACATCCTTGGTTCTCAAATGACTGCCTCGCCTGGTTCACAAACTAATTCTCAGACAGAGTTCAGTGTGTCAAATCGGAGGGCCTGTTGTCCAGACCTCTGGCAGTCTCTATGGGGGTGCCACAGGGTTAAATTCTCGGACCGACTCTTTTCTCTGTATACATCAATGATGTCGCTCTTGCTGCTGGTGATTCTCTGATCCACCTCTATGCAGACAACACCATTCTGTATACTTCTGGCCCTTCTTTAGACCAGTGTTAACAAACCTCCAGATGCGCTTCAATGCCATACACCTCTCCTTCTGTGGCTTCCAACTGCTCTTAAATGCAAGTAAAACTAAACGCATGCTCTTCAACCGATCGCTGCCCGCACCTGCCCGCTCGCTAACGTCACTACTCTGGACGGTTCTGACTTAGAATATGTGGACAACTACAAATACTTAGGTGTCTGGTTAGACTGTAAACTCTCCTTCCAGACTCACATCAAGCATCTCCAATCCAAAATTAAATCTAGAATCTGCATCCTTTACTCATGCTGCCAAACATACCCTCGTAAAACTGACTATCCTACCGATCCTTGACTTCGGCGATGTCATTTACAAAATAACCTCCAACACTTTACTCAGGAAATCGGATGCAGTCTATCACAGTGCCGTCTGTTTTGTCACCAAGGCCCCATATACTACCCACCACTGCAACCTGTATGCTCTCGTTCGCTGGTCCTCGCTTCATATTCGTCGCCAAACCTACTACTGGCTCCAGGTCATCTTTAAGTCTTCGCTAGGTAAAGCCCCGCCTTATCTCAGCTCACTGGTCACCATAGCAGCACCCACCAGTAGCATGCGCTCCAGCAGGTATATTTCACTGGTCACCCCCAAAGCCAACTCCTCCTATGGCCGCCTTTCCTTCCAGTTCTCTGCTGCCAATGACTGGAACAAATTGCAAAAATCACTGAAGCTGGAGACTCATATCTCCCTCACTAACTTTAAGCATCAGCTGTCAACTACCAACTACCTCATCCCCATATTGTCATTTATTTTGCTCCTTTGCAACCCAGTATCTCTACTTGCACATTCATCTTCTGCTCATCTATCACTCCAATGTTTAATTGCTGAATTCTAATTATTTTGCCACTATGGCCTATCTATTGCCTTTCCTCCTTATTCTTACTTCATTTGCACACACTGTATATAGACTTTTCTATTGTGTTATTGACTGTATGTTTGTTTATTCCATGTGTAACTCTGTGTTGTTTGTGTCGCACTGCTTTGCTTTATCCTGGCCAGGTTTCAGTTGTAAATGAGAACTTATTCTCAACTGGCCTACCTGGTTAAATAAAGGTGAAATAAAATTTAAAACAAATTAAAAAAGGGGCAAAACGAAAGACATGTTTTTAAACTCTCGTAAGAATGTTTCAGATGAGCTACATGTTCATTCATTAGATGCTTCTCCAATTGAACGTTTTCCCGCATTTGGATTGATATTGATTTGACGTTTAAAAAAATTATATATAGATGAGCTGGTTAAGAAGTTAAGATTTAAAGTTGGCTTTTTCTACAGAAACAGATCATGCCTTAGTAGGAAGCAGATTATTCAATGAACCCTTTTATCCGTCCTTGATTATGGTGATATAATTAATCAAGTGCAGCTGCTACTACTCTTAAACCTTTGGGTGCAGTTCAAGCAGTTTAGAGTACTGATTGGGGAATTATTTGTGGAGGAATGTAACTGTATTTCTTGTTGATTTGTGATGTTTTTCTTGTGCTTCACAATTTAATAAGTTTATTATTAAGAGAAAAGTAAAGGCTTTACTTGATGAAACATTATTTCTGTAAAAATTCAACACAGTATTTGATTTGACATTTGAGTTCTTACTCCATTCAAATTGTCATATCAATAGTTAATAAAACAAACAGTAACTATCTGATATGTGGAGAACAATTTTATAAGGACTTTGGTAAATTGGAACAAGGAATGCTTTTTCAAAAAAGAACAGGTGTGTGTGTGCGTGTGTGTGTGTGTGTGTGTACCAACATGGGAAGTTCATAGGAGAATGTCAAATGAATGTCCAGACCAAATCTGAACCAATCAGACATCTATGTTTTACAGGTTTGTACATTGGAGTACAATACTGTACTCTATTGGTGCAGAGGAATGGAATGGTGTACCAAACTGTATAAAATCCATCCCTACGCTGGGGAGTTTTAAGATAAACCTTAAGAAATGGTTTATGAGCAAAATGATTTAAAACTGCACAGGATTAAAGAAAGCATAATTGTTCAATGAGCATTACTTGGTCATCTATTATATTCCTTTCACAGTTTCCTCCCTATTGATGAGATGTATTTTGTTTTCATGTTGTAATCTTGTGTATATTTTGTTTATGTTTTTTGAGACGGGCCACAATTTAAATAGGTTTACTCTCGATTATTTTAATGGCACTGTACTGTATCAACGCGTGTTTTTGCACTGGTCAAAAAATAAATACAAATTAATCGTTACAATGAGGATGGTGACAACCAACCCCAGCATCAATGTAACAACCACCCCCAAATGGCAACTATGTTCCTAGCTATCACATGACCTTTCTCTTTTCAATCAAAGTAATTGTTTATGGATTCTCCCACCATACACACATTTATTAAAGAAATTACAAGCATGTGAATATTTACTTTTGACCCATTTAAAAAGTTCCTCTCACCTCAATGTTTTGTGATCCTGACCTGAATTGACCACGTGGATCTCTACTACAGAGGTCACACATTTTTATCTTGAAACTATTACACAGCACCCTTTGGATTTTGTGTAAGAAGCATTGTGACAACCAACCCCTGTGACAACCAACCCAGGTCTCTCCTAATCATATTCAACCATGTTCACTTCTTGCTTCACCGAGGAGAGAAATACACATTTTTAAATCAGGATACAATCTCCTCAAAAACACACAACACACGTAGTTGAGTACATCACAAACGCATGCAAGTACACGCACACGCACACGCACGCGCACGCGCGCGCGCGCGCGCACGCACGCACGCACGCACGCACGCACGCACGCACGCACGCACACACACACACACACACACACACACACACACACACACACACACACACACACACACACACACACACACACACACACACACACACACACACACACACACACACACACACACACACACACATTCAACATTCAACTTTTGAAAGGGGCTCTAATTTTCAGGTGTGTGGAGTTGTGGGTGCTGTACTGAAGTCTAACAAGACAGCCCTCACAATATTTGTATTATCAATTTCTCTCAGCCAATCATCAGTCATTTGTGTAAGTGCTGTGCTTGTTGAGTGTCCTTCCCAATTAGCGTGCTGAAAGTCTGTTGTCAATTTGTTTACTGTGAAATAGCATTGTATTTGGTCAAACACCATTTTTGCCAGAAGTTGATTAAGGGTTGGTGACAGACTGATTGGTTGGCTATTTGAGCCAGTAAAGGAGGCTTTACTATTCTTGGGTAGCGGGATGACTTTATTTTCCCTCCGGGCCCGAGGGCACACACTTTCTAGTAGGCTTAAATTGAAGATGTTGCAAATAGGAGTGGCAATATCATCTGCTATTATCCTCAGCAATTTTCCATCCAGACAGTCAGACCCCGATGGCTTGTCATTGTTGATAGACAAGAAAAACCTGTTCACCTCTTCCACACTGACTTTAGGAATTCAAAAGAACAATTCTTGTCTTTCATAATTTGGTCCAATATACTTGGATGTGTAGTGTCAGCGTTTGTTGCTGGCATGTCATCCCTAAGTTTATCTTGCCAATGAAAAAGTCATAAACCTTTTAAGGATTGGCCCCTTTTTTTTAAAAATTTCGCCTAAAATGACATACCCAAATCTAACTGCCTGTAGCTCAGGCCCCGAAGCAAGGAAATGCATATTCTTGGTACCATTTGAAATGAAACACTTTGATGTTTGTAGAAATGTTAAAGGAATGTAGGACAAAATAACACATTAGATCAGGTAAAAGATAACGCTTAGAAAAAAAAAAAAAAATGTATTTTTTTGTACCATTTTTGAAATGTAAGAGAAAGGCAATAATGTATTATTTCAGCCCAGGTGCAATATAGATTTTGGACACTAGATGGTAGCAGTGTATGTGCAAAGTTTTAGACTGATCCAAGGAACCATTGCATTTCTGTTCAAAATGTTATATCAAGACTTCCCAAATGTGCCTAATTTGTTTATTAATAACCTTTCATGTTCAAAACAGTGCACTCTCCTCAAACATTGTACTGTAAATTGGACAGTGCAGTTAGATTAACAAGAATTTAAGCTTTCTGCCAATATCAGATATGTCTATGTCCTGGGAAATTTTCTTGTTACCTACAACCTCATGCTAATCGCATTAGCCTACATTAGCTCAACCGTCCTGCAGGGGTCCCACCAATCCTGAAGAAGTTTTAAAGTAGTTGGCAATATCAGTGGGCTTTGTGATGAATGAGCCATCTGATTTAACGAATGATGGGGCCTAGTTGGCATTTTTTCCCAAAATTTCATTTAAGGTGCCTCAAAGTTTTTTACTATCATTCTTTATAGAATTTATCTTACAAATCAAATTTTATTGGTCACATACATATGGTTAGCAGATGTTATTGCGAGTGTAGCCGAAATGCTAATGATTCTAGATCTGACAATGCAGCAGTATCTAACAGGTAATATCTAACAATTCCACAACAAAACCTAATATCTAACAAATTACACAAAACCTAATATACACAATCTAGTAAAAGAATGGGATAAGTATATAAACTAATCAAAAAAATAATTGCCCTCTCACTGTCAACTGCGTTTATTTTCTGCAACCTTAACATGTGTAAATATTTGTGTGTGATGTTCAAATGTACCAGTCCTGTTTAGGTGTTGTTACACGTGGTCCGCCACTGCTAGGACGATCAGCTGTCCGTCCTGTCTCCCTGTAGCACTGTCCTAGGCGTCTCATAGTACAGACATTGCAATTTATTGCCCTCGCCACATCTGCAGACCTCATGTCTCCTTGAAGCATGCCTAAGGCACGCTCACGCAGATGAGCAGGTACCCTGGGCATCTTTCTTTTGGTGTTTTTCAGAGTCAGTAGAAAGGTCTCTTTAGTGTCCTAAGTTTTCATAACTGTGACCTTAATTGCCCACAGTCTGTAAGCTGTTAGTGTCTTAACGACCGTTCCACAGGTGCATGTTCATTTACATTTAGTATTTTATTTTTATTTTTATTATTTATCACAAAAAACACAAGGAAGGGGTAACATTAAAGTATTAGAACATGAAGGACAAACAATACAGCATCAAACATGTATCAGTCTTTCCGCAACAGAGCCATCCTTGTGTGAGGGTGCATGTGCATGATAGTGAAATAAAAAAAATGTCATAGTTTCTCCATTCGAGACCCCTTCCACAGTCCCCACCACCCCCGGAAGAAAAAAAAGAAAAAATACAATGAATTCCATTCCCCACCCCCAAGAACCCCCTAATGCACCAACAACCAAGGGAATGAACTAAAGAGAAAAAAGGAAAAGAGCAAACAACAATGCATTTTTTTATAATAAAGGACATCAAGGACAAGTGAAATCGTAACAGCAATGCCTACGTTATATGTTTGTGTGCATGTCTGGCACTATTACATGTATGTGTGTGTTCTTGTATGTGATTATTTGATTGAGAGTGTGTGTATATGGATGTGTACAAACACCTGCACGGCATCAGCCTCAGGCAAACCGGCATTAGTTGTAAAAACATTGCCACTTAGTGTCATTCAAATGTACTTTTATTATGTTTTATTTTGACATTTTTTCCCTTTATCTTTTGACCATCATTCTCTCTCTCACACAGCAACTCCACTCCCACTTGTCTCCAATTCCACATACCAACCCTCAGCTTCCCTCAGCCCATCCCATCTATCTCTGCTGGACACCCACTTCGTGTTTCTACGCAACACATATCTTTCAACTATGCTATGATGTTTAACGTACAATTTCAATCTATCTAATCGAATAGAATCTACAGAAGATAAATACTGTTACTAAGAGTATTAGCATATTAGTAATTGACTGACCCGGTCTCTCCAGATCTCCTAACAGTACTATTTCTAGGGACAATTTTAGATCAATGCTATGCATTTTCAGCCATTCCTGAACCTGAGACCAGAAACAGGCTACCTGAGGGCAATACCAAAATAAATGGTCTATTGATTCTGTATCCTCACAACAAAATCTGCAGAGCTTCGATTATTTTATGCCCCAAATATTCAAAATTTTGTTGGTGGCAAGAATTCTATATAATAATTTTAGCTGAAAGCACGAAGCCTTGAATCTTGCATTGTTTTATATATCAACTCATACACCCTGTACCATGGAATCGGTATATCAAAAATCTCTTCCCAACTACACTGCTCAAAAAAATAAAGGGAAAACTTAAACAACACAATGTAACTCCAAGTCAATCACACTTCTGTGAAATCAAACTCTCCACTTAGGAAGCAACACTGATTGACAATAAATTTCACATGCTGTTGTGCAAATGGAATAGACAACAGGTGGAAATTATAGGCAATTAGCAAGACACCCCCAATAAAGGAGTGGTTCTGCAGGTGGGGACCACAGACCACTTCTCAGTTCCTATGCTTCCTGGCTGATGTTTTGGTCACTTTTGAATGCTGGTGGTGCTTTCACTCTAGTGGTAGCATGAGACGGAGTCTACAACCCACACAAGTGGCTCAGGTAGTGCAGCTCATCCAGGATGGCACATCAATGCGAGCTGTGGCAAGAAGGTTTGCTGTGTCTGTCAGCGTAGTGTCCAGAGCATGGAGGCGCTACCAGGAGACAGGCCAGTACATTAGGAGACGTGGAGGAGGCCGTAGGAGGGCAACAACCCAGCAGCAGGACCACTACCTCCGCCTTTGTGCAAGGAGGAGCAGGAGAAGATCTGCCAGAGCCCTGCAAAATGACCTCCAGCAGGCCACAAATGTGCATGTGTCTGCTCAAACGGTCAGAAACAGACTCCACGAGGGTGGTATGAGGGCCCGACGTCCACAGGTGGGGGTTGTGCTTACAGCCCAACATCGTGCAGGACGTTTGGCATTTGCCAGAGAACACCAAGATTGGCAAATTTGCCACTGGCGCCCTGTGTTCTTCACAGATGAAAGCAGGTTCACACTGAGCACATGACAGACGTGACAGAGTCTGGAGACGCCGTGGAGAACGTTCTGCTGCCTGCAACATCCTCCAGCATGACCGGTTTGGCGGTGGGTCAGTCATGGTGTGGGGTGGCATTTCTTTGGGGGGCCGCACAGCCCACCATGTGCTCGCCAGAGGTAGCCTGACTGCCATTAGGTACCGAGATGAGATCCTCAGACCCCTTGTGAGACCATATGCTGGTGCGGTTGGCCCTGGGTTCCTCCTAATGCAAGACAATGCTAGACCGCATGTGGCTGGAGTGTGTCAGCAGTTCCTGCAAGAGGAAGGCATTGATGCTATGGACTGGCCCGCCCATTCCCCAGACCTGAATCCAATTGAGCACATCTGGGACATCATGTCTCGCTCCATCCACCAACGCCACGTTGCACCACAGACTGTCCAGGAGTTGGCGGATACTTTAGTCCAGGTCTGGGAGGAGATCCCTCAGGAGACCATCCGCCACCTCATCAGGAGCATGCCCAGGCGTTGTAGGGAGGTCATACAGGCACGTGGAGGCCACACACACTACTGAGCCTCATTTTGACTTGTTTTAAGGACATTACATCAAAGTTGGATCAGCCTGTAGTGTGGTTTTCCACTTTAATTTTGAGTGTGACTCCAAATCCAGACCTCCATGGGTTGATAAATTGGATTTCCATTGATTCTTTTTGTGTGATTTTGTTGTCAGCACATTCAACTATGTAAAGAAAAATGTATTTAATAAGATTATTTCTTTCATTCAGATCTAGGATGTGTTGTTTAAGTGTTCCCTTTATTTTTTTGAGCAGTATATTTTGCAATCTGTATGGCATAGTTGTCAACATCCTGGTCCTCAAATGAAACTGGTATACTTTCCTATTTATGCTATTTTTATTCCTCCGCCAGTTTTGATCCTTTATATTGGGCAGACAGACCAGTTCCCTACCTCTTCCCGCTGCCATCCGCCTCCTCCATTTTTGGGGCAATGCTGTAATCAATTGGTTGTACTCTTGGATTGAGCAGACCTTCCCGTACAATTCAACTCCATGAAGGACATAACTCTACCATTACAATTTACAATATCATTTAAGAACAAAATACCCTTTTCAAACATCTTTCCCATAAATACGGTATTTTATAAACCAGCACATTTGAGTTCAGCCTTAATATTTGTTGTAATATTTGTTCTATCTCTTCAGGGGGATGAAATTGAAATTGTAGCCAGCTCTGCAATGCTTGTTTGAAAAAGAAATACTTTGAAAAAAGTATACTTTTCAATTAATCGAAAATGAGACAAGGCAATCTGCATAAAGGCAAAAGGGCCATTTTTAAACAATGGATGAGCTTTTCTTATTAATCTACTTGAGAACCATTTAGGGATCAAATACAACTTTTGAATGAGTGAAGCTTTTAGAGAGAGGTTTAGTGCTTTTATATTTAATAATCTCAACCCACCCAATTCATATTCATTATATAGATAGGCTCATTTTATTTTGTCTGGTTTAGCGTCCCAGATAAAGCAAAATGCTTTTTGCTCATATGATTTGTAAATTGAATCATCAGGAGTAGGCAGCGCCATAAGTAAGTGAGTAAACTGAGATATGACTAAGGAGTTAATCAGGGCAATTTTTCCATGAATAGACAGGTATTTACCTCTCTATGCTTGCAGGATCTTGTCTATTTTTACAAGTTTTCTATTGAAATTCATTGTGGAGAGCTTATTTATATCTTTGGTGATATGAATACCGAGTATGTCTACTTCACCATCAGCCCATTTTATAGGTAAGCTGCAAGGTAATGTAAAAGTTGTATTTTTTAAGGATCCAATACGTAATATTGTACACTTATCATGGTTAGGTTTTAGTCCAGAGAGTACAGAAAAGTTATCTTTAATGGGACATTGCAGGGATCTAGCTTGAGGACTTAACATAAAACTTGAGTCATCGGCATACATGGACACCTTTTTTTTAAGCCTTGGATTTCTAATCCTCTAATGTTGTTATTGGATCCGATTTTAATAGCTAGCATTTCGATGGCCATAACGAATAGATATGGTGACAGCGGACACTCTTGTTTAACTCCTCATGACAATTCAGAACTCTCTGAGAAGTAGCCGTTATTTACTATTTTACACCTGGGGTTGCTATACATTATTTTTACCCATTTTATAAGAGAATTCCCGAAATTGAAAAAATCCAGGTATTTATAAATAAAATCCAGTCTTACTTTATCAAATGCCTTTTCAAAATCCGCTATAAATACTATTCCTGGCTTCTTATATGTTTCATGATGTTCTATTATTTCTAGTAGTTGTCGTATATTATCTCGTCCATGTAAAAAACCTATTTGACCAGGATGAACAATACCTGGTAAAACCCTTTTAATTCTGGGTGCTATGCATTTTGCTAGTATTTTTGCATCACAACATTGAAGTGTAAGAGGCCTCCTGTTTTTTAGATAGACCGGGTCTTTATATTTGCCATCTGGGTCTTGTTTTAATAACAGAGAAATCAGACCTTCCTGCTGAGTACCTGACAGACTACCATTTCTATAGGAGTAGTTAAAACAATCAAACAATGGAGCTTTTAGTATATCAAAAATACTTGATATACCTCTACCGGTATGCCATCAAGCCCTGGGTTTTTTCCAGACTGAAAGGATTTAATAGCCTCAAAAAGTTATTCCTCTGTAATTTGGCCTTCGCACTGATCTTTCTGTACATTGGTTAATTTTCAATTTTTTATATTATTTTGGAAAGAATTCCTTAAGGTAATCTTTATTCAGTGGGAGAGGATGAGACGGAAAAGAAAACATCTGCCTAAAATAATTAGCTTCCTCTTTTAAAATATAATTCAGAGAATCATAGATGACTTTGTCTTCATTAACGAGTTTCTACAAATTATTTTTGTTAGCATTCCTATATTGGAGATTCAGGAAGAATTTTGTGCATTTATCTCCATATTCCATCCAGTTTGCTTTATTTTTGTAATAGATTACATTAGATCGTTCTTGAATAAGTTCCTCAAGTTCTTTTTGTTTTTCCTCTAACTTATTTTGTATCTCTGTAGTATCATTTTTATTGCTATCTACCTATACTATTAGTTCATGGATTTCCCTTGTTAGTCTTGTTTCTTTAGCCAGAAACTGCTTTTTTATTATTGATGAATGTTGAAGGTACATTTAAAGGTATCCCAAACAATAAGGTGATTTGCTGAAAACTATGTTATACTGGAAAAATTCAGTTATACATTATTTTGTCTCAGTTAAAATAAGTTGTCCTCCAGTAAACTTAGATTAAATTTCCAATATCCCCGTCCACGTGGAAAATCTATAAGAGTTATGTGAATGCCAATTAGATGATGATCCGATCGCATTCTGTCTCCTATTAAAACTTTTTTAACCTTTGACTCAAGAGAGAAAGACAAGAAAGTAGTCAAGACGACTAGCTTGGTTAAGTCTCCTCCATGTATAACTCACTAGGTTGGGATTTTTTAGTCTCCAAATATCCACTATTTCTAATGTGTCCATAATATTTGTTTTCATTAAGTGTTTATGGTTCATTGAACAAGCATGGGAAACAGTGTTTAAACACTACAATGAAGATATGTGAAGTTATTTGGATTTTTACAAATTATCTTTGAAAGACAGGGTTCTGAAAAAGGGACGTTTCTTTTTTTGCTGAGTTTATAAGTATAAAATATATGGATAATCAGTGACAGAGTGGCTAAAATGCAATAGATAGTAGATTAAATAGTGAAGGATATAATATACATTATATACATATGAGATGAGTAGAGCGAGATATGTAAACATTCTTAAAGTAGCATTATTAAAGCTGTCATAAGGGTCGTTGAATGGAGACCAAGGCGCAGAGTGTATAGTGCTCATTCTTTGTCTTTAATAAATACGCTTTAACAACAAAACAACAAACGACCAACAACAGTCCCGTCAGGTACATAAGACTAAACGGAAACAACCACCCACAAACCCCCATGAAAAACAGAAAACCCAAAACACTCTACTAGGGAAAAATGACCTCATACCAGGGTCAGGACGTGACAAAAGCGACTAGTGTTCCATTTATTAAAGTGGCCAATGATATCAAGTCTGTAGGTAGGCAGCCATCTCTCTGTGCTAGTGTTGGCTGATTAACAATCTGATTGCCTTAAGATAGAAGCTGTTTTTCAATCTCTCCCAGCTTTGATGCACCTGTACTAACCTCGCCTTCTGGATGGAAGCAGGGTGAACAGGCAGTGGCTCAGGTGGTTATTGTCCTTGATGATCTTTTTGCCTTCCTGTGACATCGGGTGTTGTAGGTGTCCTGGAGGGAAGGTAGTTTGCCCCCGGTGATGCATTGTGCAGACCGCACCACCCTCTGGAGAGCCTTGTGGTGGTGGCCGGTGCAGTTGCTGTATCAGGCGGGGATACAGCCCGACAAGATGCTCTCAATTGTGCACCTATAAAAGTTAGTGAGGGTTTTCTGTGACAAGCCACATTTCTTCAGCCTCCTGAGGTTGAAGAGGCGCTGTTGCACCTTAACCACACTGTCTGTGTGCGTGGACCATTTCAGTTTGTCGGTGATATGAACATTGAGGAGCTCAAAACTTTCCACCTTCTCCACTGCTGTACCGTTGATGTGGATAGGGGGGTGCTCCCTTTGCTGTTTCCTGAAGTCCACGATCATCTCTTTTTTTTTGCTGACATTGAGTGAAAGGTTATTTTCATATATTTTTTATTTCTTGTGTTTGAGCCGTTGCATTGTGACTCCACTTTGTCTCTATATTGACACTTCGCTTGTTTGATTGCCTACACTACACTGTTTGTATTCGGTCATATTTCCAGCCGCCTTGCCATGATTAAATGCGGTAGTACGTGCTTTCAGCTTTGCGTAAATGCTGCCATCAATCCACGGTTTCTAGTTAGGGTAAATTTTAATAGTCACAGGGGGTACAACATCTGCTATACACTTCCTTATAAACTCGCTCACCGAGTCAGCGTATACGTCAATGCTATTATCTGAGGCTACCTGGAACATATCCCAGTCCACATGATCAAAGCAAACTTGAAACGTGGAATCCGATTGGTCAGACCAGCGTTGGATAGACCTAATCATGGGCACTTCCTGTTTTAGTTTCTGCCTATAGGAGGGGGGCAACAAGATGGAGTCATGGTCAGATATGCCAAAAGGAGGGCGGGGAAGGGCCTTGTGTGCATTGCAGAAGTTAGAGTTGCAATGGTCGAGCGTGTTACTCGCTTGTGTACAACAATCTATATGCTGATATAATTTAGGTAGCCTTGTTCTAAATTAGCTTTGTTAAAATCTCCAGCTACAATAAATGCAGCCTCAGGATATATGGTTTCCAGTTTGCATAAAGTCCAGTGAAGTTTCTTGATGGCCGTCTTTGTATCTGCATGCGGGGGGATATACACGGCTGTGACAATAACCAAGGAGCGTTCTCTTTGGAGATGATAGGGGCATTTTGAGGAATTCTAGGTCAAGTGAACAAAAGGACTTGAGTTCCTGTATGTTGTTACAATTACACCATGAGTCGTTAATCATGAAACGTACAACCCTGCCCTTCTTCTTACCAGAGAGATGGTTATTCTTGTCGGTGCGATTCACTGAAAATCGCATTGGCTGTTTGGACTCCAACAGCATGTCCCAAGCTAGCCACGTTTCCATGAAACAGAGTGTGTTACAATCCCGGATATCTCTTTGGAAAGCAACTCTTGCCCTGCTTTCGTCGACTTTGTTAACTAAGGACTAGACATTAGCGATTAATATTCTGGGGAGCGGTTGTGTAAGTGCAACCAAATCCTCACTAGAATCAGTTGGGCTGCCAGACTTATTTGCTTTGCCTTTTGCCTCATCCCTGTCAACCATAGAATTGTTAATTTCCTCATCAATCCAAAGGGATTTAACAGTTTTTACAGTCATTTTCTTAATGGGTGCGTGCTTATTAGTAACTGAAATAAGCAAATTCATAAATGTGTCTAGTGCATCGTCTGTTTGCTCCTCATTACACACCACGGACCAGCAAATCGTCTTTACATCATCAACATATGAATCACTACAAAACTTCTTGTATGACCTTTTATACACTATATTAGGCCCAGCCTTTGGAACTTTGGTTTACCTAGATATGGCTATTATATTGTGATCGCTACATCTGATGGATTTGGAAATTGCTTTAAAGCACATTTCTGCAGCAATAGTACAGATGTGCTCAATACATGCTGATGATTTAATTACTGTGCTGTTTGTAACTACCCTGGTAGGTTGACTGACAACCGGAACCAGGTTGCAGGCACTGATAACAGTTTGACGTTTTTGTCTTGAGTGGGCAGCAACAGACACCTCATAAGTCTTCACCTGACAGGTTCATTAAATAGTACCCGCAAAACACCAGTTTCACAATCAACAGTGAAGAGGCGACAACGGGATGCTGTAATTCTAGGCATGCTGGAATGCTGGAATTCTAGGAATTCTGAGGACTTGTGAGGCGTCTGTTTCTCAAACTAGACACTCTAATGTACTTGTCCCCTTCCTCAGTTGTGCACCGGGGCCTCCTACTCCTCTTTCTATTCTGGATAGAGCCCGTTTGCGCTGTTCTGTAAAGGGAGTAGTATACAGCGTTGTACGAGATCTTCAGTTTCTTGGAAATTTCTTGCATGGAATAGCCTTCATTTCTCAGAACAAGAATAGACTGATGAGTTTCAGAAGAAAGTTCTTTGTTTCTGGCCATTTTGAGCCTGTAATCGAATCCACAAATGCTGATGCTCCAGATACTCAACTAGTCTAAAGAAGGCCAGTTTTATTGCTTCTTTAATCAGAACAACAGTTTTCAACTGTGCTAACATAATTGCAAAAGGGTTTTCTAATGATCAATTATAAATTATAAACTTGGATTAGCTAACACAACATGCCATTGGAACACAGGAGTGATGGTTGCTGATAATGGGCCTCTGTACGGCTAAGCAGATATTCCATAAAAAATATGCCGTTTCCAGCTACAATATTCATTTACCACATTAACAATGTCTGCACTGTATTTCTGATCAATTTGATGTTATTTTAATGGACAACAAATGTGCTCTTCTTAGTGACTCCAATTTTTTTAACGGTAGTGTATGTTAACGTAGGCTATTTTGACCACTTTTCTAGTTTCCATTGCTTTACTGGGAAGCTTAGCAGAAGTAGATATTATCATGTTATTTATGTTAGTGCAGGGTGAGCTGCACACAGTGGACTTCCTACTAGGGCACACCGCCTCAGTGCTAACGGTATAAATCTGGTTCATAGGCACATGATTGCTGCATACAATAGCTGTAGGATCAGCAGAGGTATTCAGGGCAGTTAGAGGGACATAAAGTTGAAGTCAGAAGTTTACATACACTTAGATTGGAGTCATAAAACTAGTTTTTCAACCACTCCACAAATTTCTTGTTGACAAACTATGGTTTTGGCAAGTCGGTTAGGACATCTACTTTGCGTATGACACAAGTAATTTTTCCAATAATTGTTTACAGACAGATTATTTCACAGATCATTCACTGTATCCCAATTCCAGTGGGTCAGAAGTTAACATAGACTAAATTGACTGCCTTTAAACAGCTTGGAAAATTCCAGAAAATGATGTCATTTGAGTCATTTGTAGGTGTATCTGTGGATGTATTTCAAGGCCTACCCTCAAACCCAATGCCTCTTTGCTTGACATCATGGGAAAATCAAAAGAAATCAGCCAATCAAAAGAAATCAACCTCAGGAAAAAGATTGTAGATCTCCACAAGTCTGGTTCATCCTTGGGAGCAATTTCCAAATGTCTGAAGGTACCACGTTCATCTGTACAAACAATAGTACGCAAGTATAAACACCATCGGACCACGCAGCTGTCATACCGCTCAGGAAGGAGACACGTTCTATCTCCTAGAGATGAACGTACTTTGGTGCAAAAAGTGCAAATCAATGCCAGAACAACAGCAAAGGACCTTTTGAAGATGCTGGAGGAAACAGGTACAACAGTATCTATATCCACATTAAAACAGGTCCTATATTAACATAACCTGAAAGGCCGCTCAGCCAGGAAGAAGCCACTGCTCCAAAACCGCCATAAAAATGTCAGAATACGGTTTGCAACTGCACATGGGGACAAAGATTGCACTTTTTGGAGAAATGTCCTCTGGTCTGATGAAACAAAAACAGAACTGTTTGGCCATAATGACCATCGTTATGTTTGGAGGAAAAAGGGGGAGGCTTGCAAGCAGAAGAACAGCATCATGGTGTGGGGGTGCTTTGCTTCAGGAGGGACTGGTACACTTAACAAAATAGATGGCATCATGAGGAGGGAAATTATTTGGATATATTAAAGCAACATTTCAAGACATCAGTCAGGAAGTTAAAGATTGGTCGCAATTGGGTCTTCCAAATGGACAATGACCCCAAGCATACTTCCAAAGTTGTGGCAAAATGGCTTAAGGACAACAAAGTCAAGGTATTGGAGTGGCCATCACAAAGCCCTGACCTCAATCCCATAGAAAATGTGTGACTAGAACTGAAAGAGTGTGTGCGAGCAAGGAGGCCTACAAACCTGACTCAGTTACACCAGCTCTTCCAGGAAGAATGGGCCAAAATTCACTCAACTTATTGTGGGAAGCTTGTGGAAGGCTAACCGAAACATTTAACCTAAGTTAAACAATTTAAAGACAATGCTACGAAATACTAATTGAGTGTATGTGAACTTCTCACCCACTGGGAATGTGATGAAAGAAATAAAAGCTGAAATAAATAATTCTCTCTAGAATTATTCTGACATTTCACATTCTTAAAATAAAGTGATGATCCTAACTGATCCTAATTTTTACTAGGATTAAATGTCAGGAATTGTGAAAAACTGAGTTTAAATGTATGTGGCTAAGGTGTATGTTAACCCTCCGACTTCAACTGTCTATTAGATTACTTACATTGTGTCTGTCAATGCCCCTGGTAAAATGTACATTTGTTGAAGCCTTATGATGACTCAGTGACACAATGGTCGGGATGAAGTGAGCTAGGCTTAGGTCATTGAGAAGTAATTTTCTCAATGCGTTCTTATAATGCTTTGAAAGGATCCAGAAACCCAAATTATTAGGGTGGATCCCGTCCTCCTAATAAAATGTGTTTTGTTTCCAAAAGTTACACCCATTGAGCTGCAATAATCACGTAACCAGTTGTGAAGAGAAAAAATCCTGCTAAAGCTTTCAATGCCACGATTCAGGAAGGACACAGGGCCAGATCTGATGGGTATTTTATTAGTGTCTAGCATAGAGTCAATAAGCTCTTTGAAATCCAGTTTCAACTGTCCAGAGCTGCCCTTCATAGTGTCATTAAATCCCACATGGGAATTGATGTCCATGTCCTGGTGTAGTACGTTAGAGAGCATCTTAGTAATGTCATTTACTTGAGCTCCAGGATAAGACACATTTTTTTGCACCAAGAACAGTCACATTTCTTACCATGGAGCTGCCCAAAATCGCAGGTGGCAAGAAGACCTAGGAAATCCAGCCACTACCAAGCTTCGCAGGATGGTGCAGGCCTCCGACAGATGGAGAAGCCCCACTTGATCCAGAGCAGGGACGGAGAGTTGCCGACATCGACTTCAGGGAAGGAGTAGGCACAGTGGCCACAGACACCGGTAGCTACAGCAACAAAGGTGTTGGAAGATCAGGCTCCAGGGAAATGAAATTATTTGTATCCACTCCAGGCCACTCATTGAGAGTGTAGACTGCTTTGCAGGAGACTGCTGTCTTCAGCTTCCATGGCCATTTTTTTTTAAAACCTTCATTTAACTAGGCAAGTCAGTTAAGAACAAATTCTTATTTTCAATGATGGCCTAGGAACAGTGGGTTAACTGCCTTGTTAAGGGGCAGAACGACAGATTTGTACCTTGTCAGCTCGGGGATTTGAACTTGCAACCTTTCGGTTACTAGTCCAACACTCTAACCACTAGGCTACCCTGCTCTTGCTGTGCTCTTTCGACTCCGCTACCAGATGGGGGAGGAGAGGCAGGAGATTACAATGGCAAGACATGCATCCAACATGCGCGAACGCCATCCAGCCACCGGTGTAGAAAAGGTAAAGGTTCAACTCTGCGTTTTCCCGAGTTTCATACGTAGGCTGGCAACCTGCGTTATCAAGGAAGCCACTTCAAGCCTATAATCGTCTGCAAGCAAACAATTGCTACATTGGAACTCTGAGCGAGAGATGAAATCGGTGAAAACGGCCTTACAAGTCGTCCTGTGGGACCAAACTGTCACTGAAACCATCTTGCGGACCGTCCTGACAGACATGGAAGGAATACTGAACTCCAAACCTTTGGAATATGTCTTTACAGAGATCACTGATCCAGATCCGGTCACACCGAATCTGCTCTTTATGCGGAGCTGTGACGCCTCATTTCCTTAAGCCATGTATGCTGATGCCAACCTCATTGACAGATGCCGGTAGCGGCACAGCCAGATCTCTGCTGACCATTTCTGGGCCTTGCCCTTTAACCTGTTGGGGATAGGGGGCAGTATTTACACGGCCGGATAAAAAACATACCCGATTTAATCTGGTTACTACTCCTGCCCAGTAACTAGAATATGCATATAAGTATTGGCTTTGGATAGAAAACACCCTAAAGTTTCTAAAACTGTTTGAATGGTGTCTGTGAGTATAACAGAACTCATATGGCAGGCAAAAACCTGAGAAGATTCCAAACAGGAAGTACCCTCTCTGACCATTCCTTGAGCTTCTTTGCTCTGTTCATAGAAAATTTAGGATCTTTGCTGTAACATGACACTTCCTACGGCTCCCATAGGCTCTCAGAACCCGGGAAAAAGCTGAATGATGTAATTCCAGCCACTGGCTGAAAAACTTTAGCGTGTTTGGATGGTGGTCGATCAGAGGGCAATCAGACTGAGGCTCGTGCACGAGGGGATCCCATGCTTTTACTTTCTGTCTCTTTGAATGTAAACACGCTTTCCCGGTCGGAATATTATCGCTTTTTTACGAGAAAAATGGCATAAAAATTGATTGTAAACAGCGTTTGACATGCTTCGAAGTACGGTAATGGAATATTTAGAAATGTTTTGTCACGAAACGCATTGGGCGCGTAACCCTTATTTACCCTTTGGGATAGTGTCTTGAACGCACGAACAAAACGCCGCTGTTTGGATATAACTATGGATTATTTGGGACCAAACCAACATTTGTTATTGAAGTAGAAGTCCTGGGAGTGCATTCTGACGAAGAACAGCAAAGGTAATAATATTATTCTTATAGTAAATCTGACTTTGGTGAGTGCTAAACTTGGTGGGTGTCTAAATAGCTAGCCGTGATGGCTGGGCTATCTACTGAGAATATTGCAAAATGTGCTTTCACCGAAAAGCTATTTTAAAATCGGACATAGCGAGTGCATAGAGGAGTTCTGTATCTATAATTCTTAAAATAATTGTTATGTTTTTTGTGAAAATTTATCGTGAGTAATTTAGTAAATTCACCGGAAGTTTGCGGTGGGTATGCTAGTTCTGAACGTCACATGCTAATGTAAAAAGCTGGTTTTTGATATAAATATGAACTTGATTGAACAAAACATGCATGTATTGTATAACATAATGTCCTAGGGGTGTCATCTGATGAAGATCATCAAAGGTTAGTGCTGCATTTAGCTGTGGTTTGGATTTATGTGACATTATATGCTAGCTTGAAAAATGGGTGTCTGATTATTTCTGGCTGGGTACTCTGCTGACATAATCTAATGTTTTGCTTTCGTTGTAAAGCCTTTTTGAAATCGGACAGTGTGGTTAGATAAAGGAGAGTCTTGTCTTTAAAATGGTGTAAAATAGTCATATGTTTGAAAAATAGAAGTTTTTGTATTTTTGAGGAATTTGTAATTCGCGCCACGCCCATCATTGGCTATTGGAGCAGGTGTTCCGCTAGCGGAACGTCTAGATATAAGAGCTTAAAGATTTTGTTCACATCGGCTACCGAGAGCGTTATCACACATTCATCCAGAACAGCTGGTGCTCTTGTGCATGCTTTAGTGTTGCTTGCCTTGTAGCGAGCTTAAAAGGTATTTAGCTTGTCTGGTAGGCTCGCTTTTGGGTTTCCCTTTGTAGTCTGTAATAGTTTTCAAGCCCTGCCACATCTGACGAGCATAGTAGGATTCAATCTTAATCCTGTATTGACGCTTTGCTTGTTTGATGGTTCGTCTGAGGGCATGGCAGGATTTATTTTAAGCGACCGAGTGGCACAGCGGTCTGAGGCAAATGCAACTCAGTGCTAGAGGCATCACTACAGACCCTGGTTCGATTCCAGGCTGAATCACAACTGGCTGTGATTGGAAGTCCCATAGGGCGGTGCACAATTGGCCTGCGTCATCCGGGTTTGGCTGGGGTAGGCCTTCATTGTAAATAAACATTAGTTCTTAACTGACTTGCCTAGTTAAATAAAAGTTAAATAAATAAAATAAAAACGTGTACAGTGATCAGGACCCTGTCAGGTGACATTAGCAGCAGGGACCCTTTGTGTGAATGATGAAGCCCAAATGCAGTGGAGCGAGGAAGGCAGGCATAGAGGACACATCTGCTCAGGACACCACCAGGGACAGCTGGGCTCCATAGCCAGCACATGGGGCACTGCAGCCAGCCACACAGCCCCAGGGATGGGAGCAGGGGCCTGGGCTGTGATTTGCCTCTAGGATCTGGATCACTGACCCATTGGATTGAAGCTCACCAAGCTGATGGTAAGATATGCAGCATTACACGTCTGATTACAGAAGCTTTTTTATAAAGTTATATTGTGAAAGATAAGGAACTCTGATGTTTTATAGATAGGTAGAAGGTAAATGAGATGAGCAGGAAATCAAACTATTAGGGTATTTGTGTACATGACAAGCAATACTTCTAAGCACCTGTAAGAAGTGCTTTAACTGAGTATGTTTGTACAATTCACACACTTACGAACTTAAGCAGCTAATAAAGCCTCTTATATTTTGGATGATTTAAAATGTTGTTCATGCCCTGTCTGCACTAACAAGAGTGACTCCTAAAAGACTAAAACCTGTGATGTAAATCATAAAAGCTTGTGCACAAAAGTCTTGTGCTAGTTCTAAGCACCTGATGTCTTATCTGACCCTCCATCTCTCCCTCTGGCTGTGTTTATGTTTACGCTGCTGTCTGGTACATATTTTATTAATACTTCCTGATTACCATGTGTATGTTTGTACTTCATATTTAGGTAGGCTACTATTTTTACAGTTTTTAAGTGCTTGGAAGCATCCTGTCTCTTTTCATCAAATCATGCTATGAATCTTATGGGAGTGTCATACACTATAATAAATATTTATTCCACTGGAAAACATACTGTATTATGCACTGTGCATGTAATTCATAATAAAAATTGACACAGTGAAATCCACCATCATCAACAACATCATCTTTCAGCGTGATGGAAGATAAATATTGCATTGCATAAATATTGCATTGTGATCGTATTAACCAGGAAATTTCAAGAGCCTTTTAATTATTTCTCATTCAGCATTATACGGATTGGAAGATGAAAAGGATGCATAGGGGCCTCCATGGGAGAACTTGAGAATGAATCTTATATAACGACAGCTAATGAAGGATGAAACATTCATTGATTCTACAGAATCCCTGACTCTATAGGGTACCAAATTTAGAAGTGTTAATTATACCCATATTGGAGGAAGTGCTCTGAAATGTGCTTACATTAACCAAAAAGGGAGGTTAATTATGGATAATTGCAATGAGTCACAGTGGTCTCTGTTATTCTAGTTCTTTATTGATGACTGCCAAATAAAGCTTATGAAGACACTTGACTAATTCCACCGATACAAACTGCTCAAAATAAGTTTACATCATTAAGGTACAGTAATTAGGCATAGACAAGGAGCGAGAATCCACCTTTCTGAGGACGCATTCCCCACTTGAGATCTGCATGCACAACTAAAGCTAGGCATACATCAGATTTTTTTATCATTGGAACACTTACATTATGCACATTGTTTGCATAATCTTGTCATCCTGAAGTCTGCGACCGGTGTGTTCACATTACACGTTGCGACCTGTCTAGACACCTCCATGTACTGCGATTTCCAGATGTGTCATGGCCCGCCTCCTACTCTGTGGCTGTAGCCAAGCAACGGAGAACAAATTGCAATTCGCATCGTAGCACCCCCCTCACTACACAAGATATGACCAAAAATGTCTGAAAAATAATCGGGACTTAAGATGCGAATCGGTAGAGTGCAAGACCCATAATCGCACGTCTTTCACCCGCTCACATTATGCGATCAACAACGTTTTGGTCGGAGCCTACAACGATAGGATTTGCCATGGATCCCAAATCATGACAAAGTCGCTGTTTAAAATCATGTAATGTATGGCCAGCATAAAGTGGCATGCAAATCTCTTAAATGCTATTTTAAGTAAGGATTAGGCTCATGGTTTGCAAGATCTGCATAGGCTACCATCAAAGATTTTACCAATCAACAAAATGTAAACAATGAAGCTAATGCTTTCCCATTTTCACATGCAAATAGCACTTGATTAATATGATATACTGTAGTGCTCAAGGAACGTTTTAATGGTCAAGTCTGATCCTGGATGCTGATTGGTTGATATCCGTAAGTTATTCACGATTATCCATGGGTAACGCCTGTTAACAGTTCCATGCCTCAGCCGGCTCGTCAGGTTCCCGCGCCTCAGCCGGTTCGTCAGGTTCCAGTGCCTCAGCCGGCTCGTTAACTTCCCACCTCTCAGCATGTTCCCACCTCTCAGCAGAGGCGAACGGTCCGCTCCTGGTCCCTTTGGTCGGCATCGTGTGGCATTACGCACACCTGTCCCCATCGTTACGTGCACCAGCGCCTCCTCAGACTCACCTAGACTTCATCACCTTCCTGATTACCTTCCATATATCTGTCACTCCCTTTGGTTCCTTCCCCAGGCGTTATTGTTTCTGATCCAGTATTCATGTCGGTATGCTACCCGTGTTTCTTGTTTTGTTCCATGTTCATTTAGTTATTAATTACACTCCCTGAACTTGCTTCCCGACTCCCAGTGTACACGTTACATAGCTGACCAATCAGCCAATAACCAACCCTTTGTAAACTTTTGGAAATAATTGTGTATGACCAGATACAATGCAATTTTACAGTAAACAGACTTTCAGCACACTTATAGGGAAGGGCATTCAACATGTACGGCACTTACACAAATGACTGATGATTGGCTGAGAGATGACTCAACACGTCAGCTACTACAGCAAGTGAAATCACTGCAACACTTAACAACGAGTTGCAGTCAGTTTCAGAATGGGTAGAAAGAAATAAGTTAGTTCTAAATATTTCAAAAACTAAAAGCATTGTATTTGGGACAAATCATTCACTAAACCCTACACCTCAACTGAATCATGTAATGAATAATGTGGAAATTCAGCAGGTTGAGCTGACTACTCCATGTGTAACTCTGTGTTGTTGTATGTGTCGAACTGCTTTGCTTTATCTTGGCCAGGTCGCAATTGTAAATGAGAACTTGTTCTCAACTTGCCTACCTGGTTAAATAAAGGTGAAATAAACAAATAAAATAATAAACTACTTGGAATAATTATGGATTATAAACTGTCATGGTCAAACATGTTGATAGAACAGTAGCTAAAATGGGGAGAACACTGTCCATTAAAAAAGCCCTGCTCTGCCTTCTAACAACACTATCAAAAAGGCAGGTCCTACAGGCCCTAGTTTTGTCGCACCTGGACTACTTTCCAGTCAGGTGCCACAAAGAGGAACTTAGGAAATTTGCAATTGGCTCAGAACAGGGCAGCACGGCTGGCCTTTAAATGTACATGGAGAGCTAACATTAATAATATGCATGTCACTCTCTCATGATTGACTTCATCACTACTTGTTTTTGTAAGAAGTATTGACATGCTGAATACACCGAGCTGTCTGTTTAGCTACTGATACACAGCTCGGACACCCATTCATGCCCCGCAAGACATACTACCAGAGGTCTCCTCACAATCCGCAAGTCCAGAAAAGACTATGGGAGGTGCACATGGCTAAATGGAACTCTACTCCACATCAGGTAACTGACGCAAGCAGTAGAATCAGATATTTTTTTTAAACCATGGAACAGAGGGGACTGTGAAGAGACACACACAGGCACACGCATACACATGCTACCACATGCACTCTACACACACATGCACATTGGAATATGTGTGGTAGTAGAGTAGTGGCCTGAGGGCACACACTTAATGTGTTGTGAAAATTGCTATGAAATGTAATGTAATATTTTTTATTGTATATAACTGCCTTAATGTTGCTGGACCCCAGGAAGAGTAGCTACTACCTTGGCAGCAGCTAATGGGAATCCTTAATAAATACAAATACCTTGCCAATAGAATGAATAACCAGTGCTTTTGGCTTGCAACCTCAGAGATAGAACGAATGACTAGGATTACTCAATATAAAGTTTTTAATGAAAACATGTTAATCTTTTTTTAAATATGTTGGTAAGTGTTTTATAAAATCAAAAGGCACTCTTAAGGGCTGTTTCCCAGCACTCCACTTCTCATACATAAAAACAGCCCTTTTCGTCATGGGTTATTCACAATGATCAACGGGTTCTCATGCTTTATTGCTTAACATACTGTACCATGAACACAACCCATGCCAAAGGGAGAACACATGTTCGATACCACACCAGCAAACAGTTTATACAAAAATTGCAGATTTGGACAACTTTAAGGTGTTTGTGTTATTTAGGCAACTGAAATTCATCTTGAAACTGCTATTGTTACTGCTGTACATGTTGATATTCACCACAGTAAAAAAAAAACTAGGCATTTGTACAAAAAAGTAAAGTCTGCTATTAACGTTTCTTTGTCATTGCTTCACTTCTTAATGTGCTTCCCTGCAATGATTGCTACAAAAAAAATCAAGGTATAAACTGTCTTTGTGATTGCCAGCTTTGCGAATGATTAGGAACACTAGAACTTGGGAAACAACTCTGTTTAAAAATGGCATGATGGTTCTAACAATGATCTTAATGCTATGTACAGTACCTATGTATAAGTCAAACTAACAAGGCTGCATTAACCAGGTGTCTAGCTGGGGGGGGGGGGGCTAAAGAAATGGCTGGCATAAAACCATCTGTAAAAGCACTTAAAGGATGAGAAGACCAAAGGACAAATGGTGACTCTTAAAGGAAACCCAACACGCTGAGACAATATCCAATCTATGGCCAGTTGTGGCAAAATTAATTGACGTCACAAAATAAATCAATACCCACAAAGCCTTCTCTTTCCCTCATACACTAATTTGTCATTTGAGCAAGGGAATGCCGAGAGAGACCCTGAAACATGTTGTTATTAAACACAGTCCCCATATGGCACCACTCTTAGTTCTGCTTAAGTGGTCCATTACAGCTCCCTCTATCCCAGGACAAAGGGGTAAATGATAACATTGTCCCACCAAAAAAATCGATCAACTGTAGGAGGATTTCTGGATTGCTTTTCCTCTCTCTCCCAAGATGGAAGAACATAAGACACATTATTTAGAAACATTCCAGCAAGCACAAAGTGATAGGGCTGAATTGATAGACTTTGGGTGCCAAGCTGGTCACTGGAAAAGCTATTTCCACTTTCCTGATATCCACCCTTTTGCCTCTGACAGTGAGAAAGGGAGCGCTCTGGGTACATTAACAATTGCAAGTCCACACAATTGCATCTTGGGAGAGCTGAGCGTGTGAAGGTTTGACAGCATGAACAATACCCCAAGCAATTCAGCAAATGGATATGAAGAAGTATGCTCATTCCAGCTGGGTCAAGCATGTACTCTTTACTTGAAACTTATAATTTCAGATCGTATTTTTCACAAAAGCACTATAAACAGTCTCTTATTATTAATTATTTTGTTCCTTAGGTATATAGCACTGATTGAACATCTGCTGATTCAACCAGCAACGGTGTGTTTATGTTTTGTGTTACGGCCCTACGGCCATGGTTTGAAATACACTGTTGTGAGCTGAAAGGTGTCTCAATCCATACATTCAGCTCTAGGAAAGGAATAGCACTGTAAATACCAACCATGCACAAATCAGTTGTAATATGTAGTGTGATAAATCCAGTATAGTGCTGTCAGGTACAGGCACTCTCTGCATTAATTATCTCCAGAGGGTGAAACTCATCTGGGTGTACACCTCTGCACTCAGAGTTCCGGGGCTCTGTGTGTGTGTGTGTGTGAGGGAGCATGGGGGACTGGATCAGCCGATGTTTGCGAGACAGAAAGGAGCTTGACATCAGAGAAGGATAAGAGATGTGAGGTGGTTGGGCTATAATTGGTACTGCCTCCTCTATCAGCAGAGCATCTGAAGCACTGTGCACAACGCACTCTACTGCTCTGCACGTTTGTTTCAGAGTTTGACTGCATCATCAAAACAAAGCAGGGGACATTGTCTGTGCACATTCATTAAAAATATATTTTGTAAGCTGACATTTTTTTTGCAGGGTATATTCTAGACAAAAGACATTGTGCTCACCCTCTTGATAACCAGACATTGTGCTTACCCTCTGAGAGGAATCTTGTTCAAGGCACTGTAATTGCCAATGAAAAATATGGGGGCTGTGAGAGTTTAGGAGACGTAGCCGGTTTTTATCTCGGGCAAGAAATCTTGTTGATAGCACTTTATTATTTACTTGGTATTGTCGGTCTTATCTGAATAGAGATAACATTGTTATTTTCTTCCAAGGGTGCCCCCAAAGCCTGGCGTAGGAAAAAGCACAAAATATGTGAAAGTCTCCTCTAAATGATCGAATGTATTTTTATCTGCGAACTTAAGCCTGATACCAGTTTATAGGCTTGCTGATGTTTCTTGTACCATTCCTACAAGATGGATTGGGCTAGCGCTGTCTCTGCAATAAACCACTCAGCACTTATCCATTAGGACATCAGAGCCTGGCCTGGAAGAGAGCCAGGTGCTGCACTGAATCCCTAAGGCTTTCCCACACACTAAAGCACATACACACATGCACATGTGTGTACACATACAGAGACACACACACACACGTGACAGGCTGGCAGGCATGCACACGCACGTATTAGTGTTAGATTGCCCAAATACTACTCACACCTGATTGAGACTGACCCAAAAATCTAATCATCCATCCACTGCATCTCAAAGTTGGGTAAGCTCTTCTAAAGCTAAGATGGGATATTGAATGTTGAAAAGGGTTTTGCTGTTATCTAACTTCAGAATGCTGTGATGAACAGCAGTAATATACAGCGGGCAAGGGGATTTTAATCTTGCATCTCTCCCTCTCTTCCTCCCTCTCTCTATTCTGCTCCAGGGTAAATGTATCATGACTGACCAGAGGCTGACAGGAGGGCTGAGGTGCCCATGGCCTTGGTGCCAAGTCACTGACCTGAACTCAACCAGCCCACATGCCTCCCCCCACAACCCTCTGCCTTGATAAACCCAAACTGACAAGCACCTGCTTAATTAGGCCTTTGTCTCGCAAAACATCAATGCCCTCTGAAGATAGTTTAAGCATCATCATGCATAGTGATCTTCAGCCATAATGACTAAGGTGGAGAATGGAGGAGATGATCGATAGTAACATGAACCTATGGGTTCCTGTTCATTAAGGATGAGAGAGAGAGAGAGAGATTGAGTTGGATAAGATAAGATTCGATTACATGTTGGACTGTATCGTCATCTCTGTAACCATCTCGTTTGCGGTCAATTCCATTTTAAGCAAGTACATTTAAATTTCAATTCCAATTTCTTCTCAGAGAAGCATTGAGGAAAATAGGCGAATTTCAGTTTTGACTGACTTGAAAAAGACTAGACCCCAACCCTGATGGTAAGCTCTGATAAAGTCATATCTGAGGACTTGTTTTAGGACCTGCTTGTGTTTGGGTGCTGGATGCATGACAGTCTACTGCATTGTGTGGAGTCAAACCCTTCTCTTTATAGTTTAGGTCCAGACTCATTGATCCCTCTGTCCCATATATTGAGACCCCACTCAGATAGTCTTCCCTATCTCCATTTTCCCACACACCTGTCCAATCTCTCCATCCTCCTCTGTCCAACCTTTCTATACAATTTTCTCCACCCTGCCTTCTCCCCTGTCCAATCTCTCCATCCTTTCCCCCTGTACAGTGTCCTTATTAGGAAAGCCTCAGCATCACAAGGAGTTGGTGTCAGTCACAAAGGGTTAGCTTACGGCAGGAGGTAGAGATCATAGTTTATCACATATGATTCCCATACATTTCCCCTAGCCGTACAAAAAATCTTCAGAACATTCACCCGCTTGGCAAAAATGTATGTTAGCTTAGCTTATATCGAACAGCTATGTCGAGGAACTACATTAGGAGGGTAAAGGTCATGTAAGAATGTAAAAGAAGCAAGTGGCGAAGAATGGTCAATTGAGGTGTCATTGATGATGAAATCTAAAATACTGTAGTACACACACACACACACACAAAACCAGAGAACCCTTCTTTAATCTAATGTATCTTTCAGCTAGATTGAATTCTTTAATACACACAGCCAGCCAGCAAAAGCACGGCCAAGCTGACCATGCACATTTCCCATGGTTCCTTCCACTGCTATTAGCTATTCAGCTGTTTCAAGCTGAGATGAAGTGAGTCAAGCCACAGATACAGTACATTCTGTGGGATCTGCCGGGAGACAGAGGAAAAATCTATGCTTTACTATGGGAGAATTTTAATGGAGGTCTGGCCCTTACAAATCATGGCAGGCTAATCCTGTCTAATGCCGCCTGTTGGATCTGAGCCTGGCTGTATAATGCTAAGTAAGGAGCTAATTGGGGGGATATGCCTTAAAAGTACACAATTTTGTACCCATATGCACCTATTTACATTTGGATATTTGAGCTCATCACATGATATGACTTACTGTTTTAACATGACAATTACATCAATTCACATGAGGACGTCCAAGACATCACTTACTTCAAGCTTATTGTGTCTATACATTCTTGTGAAAACGGTGAACAGCAAAGTTAGTGTGTGTGGAGGAGGGGGTTGGAAGTTGAAGCTCATTTACTGCATTTTACACCCACATTTTTTAAAAGACCCCAGCCATTAAATATTGTCGGCATATTTGGTTTAAAGGTCTGTGGAACAGCATATACAATGTCAACCACTACTCAACCTCATCATAAATTGACAAATTTACATACAGTGCAATGTGAAAATGATGCGTTATATCAAGTCACAGCAAGGCCGACTTCAAATGCAGACATCCATAGGCTTGTGAGTTTCAAGTTTGGGGAAGCAATTTATTTACCATAAAATTGCACCTTTATAATAAGGTATTGCATGCATCTATCATCGCATTTGCAGATTAATGTAAAATATGCTACTATACTAATATGATGAGTAGATTGCATAGTCATAATTTTGTCTAATAATATAAATCAATCAGTGTCAGCAAAACAGACAGTTCTGAACAATGCAGAGTAGTTCTAAATCAGAGACATTTCTTCTCCTTTCTTTGCACAGGAAAAATGTGGCCCTTTTATTATTATACCTTTATTTCAACAAGGAACACAGACTGAGACCAAGGTCTCTTTTACAGCTGGGCCCTGCGTATACATGTTTACACATACAGTTTAGGTACAATGATTAAGAAACTACACAAGACAAACAAAACAATCACAGATAACACAAAAAATATAGCAGCAGATTGTTACATTTACACATAGGTTATTCTCATAACAGCACAAGAACTTGCATTACCCGAAGCAGTTACAAGTAATACAAAAATAAAAATCCTCCAATAAATGTTTAAAAGGGGCAAGGGGGACAAGAATCTCAAGTTTAAGTTTGGTCTGCAGGCTATTCCATAGGCAAGGAGCGTAACAGGAAAAGGCAGCCATACCCACTCTGTAGAGATTGCGTGGGCCTCAAGTGTAATCCATGCTTGAGACCTGGTTTTTGGAATTATAATTCTAAGGTTGATGAGTGATGATAATAAGAAGGAAGTTTATTCAGAAGTGCTTTATAGACAAACAGGAGAGCATGTTGTTCTCGTCTCATGGACAGCGAAGTCCAACGCACATTTTGATATAAAACACAGTGGTGAGTTCTATAGCTAGCACCCGTAATAAACCTAGGTGCGCAATGATAAAAAGTATCCAGCGATATAAGTGTGGATGCTGTAGCATGCATGTAGATAATATCCCCATAATCTAAAACAGACATAAAAGTAGCATGCAGTTTGTCTTCTATTTGTAGAGGACGAACATGTCCTGTTTCTATAGAGGAAGCCTAGCTTGATTTTTAGCCGTTTACAAAGTTCGTCAACATGCATTTTAAAAGACAGTTTATCATCCAACCATATCCTTAAGTTTTTATATGCAGAGACCTGATTGATTCGAGAGCCATCTAAGCTCGTAAGTGCAAGTGTATTTTCAACCAACTTATTAAAAACCAAACCTATTAAAAATCATAAAATGTGTTTTCTTTGCATTTAAAACAAGTTTAAGCTTTATAGAAGACCCTTGTATTATCTTAATATCTGTCTCCAGTTGTGATAATGCTTGGTCAGCTGTTGAAGCAATAGAATAGAGTGAGTACATGACATTCTGCCATTCTCACTGTTAAACATTGCACAGTGTTCAACACAACGGCTCTTTATGTCAATAATTTGATCTGATCAGTCAACGGCAGTTTTTTTTCTAAAGAAATCTAGGCAATAACCTGCTGCCAAAGGGAAAAAATCTCTGTACTCCCCCAGGTTTTGATACCAGCTGATGCAAATAGTGCACAGAGATGTCACGATTCCCACCGACGGTGGCACCCTCTCCTGCTCGGGTGGCGCTCGACGGTCGTCGTCACCGGCCTATTAGCTACCACTGATTCCCTTTTTGGTTTTCCCTTCTTTTTGGTTTTGTGCACCTGTGTTAGTTTGGTTAATTAGCGGGGCTATTTATGTTAGCTGGTCCGCTTCCATGTTGTGCGGGATTATTTCGATTGTGACGGCTCATGTTCGTGTCGGCGCTATTTTACGCCGTGTGTATTTTCTTCTCTGTGTTTGGGAGTATTTGTTTTATGAGTGAGTGTCAATTAAATACGCCATTACCCTGTGTTCGCTGCTTCCTGTGCCTCATTCCTTCACCACGACTGCCAACCCGTTACAAGAGATGAGGGCTTTCATTTGTGCACTATTTGCATCAGCTGTGATCAAAACCTGGGGGAGTACAGAGATTATTCTCTTTGGCAGCAGGTTATTGCCTAGATTACTTTTAATGGTAGGTTTATTTGAACAGTGAGAGACAGAATAACAACAACAAAAAATCCAGAAAAACGCATGTCAAAAATATTATAAATTGATTTGCGTTTTAATGAGGGAAATAAGTATTTGACCCCCTCTCAATCAGAAAGATTTCTGGCTCCCAGGTGTCTTTTATACAGGTAACGAGCTGAGATTAAGAGCACACTCTTAAAGGGAGTGCTCCTAATCTCAGTTTGTTACCTGTATAAAAGACACCTGTCCACAGATAAAATCAATCAATCAGATTCCAAACTCTCCACCATGGTCAAGACCAAAGAGCTCTGCAAGGATGTCAGGGACAAGATTGTAGACCTACACAAGGCTGGAATGGGTTACAAGACCATCACCAAGCAGCTTGGTGAGAAGGTGACAACAGTTGGTGCGATTATTCGCAAATGGAAGAAACACAAAAGAACTGTCAATCTCCCTCGGCCTGGGGCTCCATGCAAGATCTCACCTCGTGGAGTTGCAATGATCATGAGAACGGTGAGGAATCAGCCCAGAACTACACGGGAGGATCTTGTCAATGATCTCAAGGCAGCTGGGACCATAGTCATCAAGAAAACAATTGGTAACATACTACGCCGTGAAGGACTGAAATCCTGCAGCACCAGCAAGGTCCCCCTGCTCAAGAAAGCACATATACATGCCCATCTGAAGTTTGCCAATGAACATCTGAATGATTCAGAGGACAACTGGGTGAAAGTGTTGTGGTCAGATGAGACCAAAATGGAGCTCTTTGGCATCAACTCAACTCGCCGTGTTTGGAGGAGGAGGAATGCTGCCTATGACCCCAAGAACACCATCCACGGAGGTGGAAACATTATGCTTTGGGGGTGTTTTTCTGCTAAGGGGACAGGACAACTTCATCGCATCAAAGGGACGATGGACGGGGCCATGTACCGTCAAATCTTGGGTGAGAACCTCCTTCCCTCAGCCAGGGCATTGAAAATGGGTCGTGGATGGGTATTCCAGCACGACAATGACCCAAAACACACGACCAAGGCAACAAAGAAGTGGCTCAAGAAGAAGCACATTAACGTCCTGGAGTCTCCAGACCTTAGTCCCATAGGTCTCCAGACCTTAGTCCCATAGAAAATCTGTGGAGGGAGCTGAAGGTTCGAGTTGCCAAACGTCAGCCTCGAAACCTTAATGACTTGGAGAAGATCTGCAAAGAGGAGTGGGACAAAATCCCTCCTGAGATGTGTGCAAACTTGGTGGCCAACTACAAGAAACGTCTGACCTCTGTGATTGCCAACAAGGGTTTTGCCACCAAGTACTAAGTCATGTTTTGCAGAGGGGTCAAATACTTATTTCCCTCATTAAAATGCAAATAATTTTATAACATGCATTTTTCTGCATTTTTTTGTTGTTATTCTGTCTCTCACTGTTACATTTACATTTTAGTCATTTAGCAGATGCTCTTATCCAGAGTGACTTACAGTAGTGAATACATACATTTCATTTTATGCATTTAAAAATATATATATTGTACTGGCCCACCGTGGGAATCGAACCCACAACCCTGGCATTGCACACACCATGTTCTACCAACTGAGCCACAGGGAAGGACCAACCATTAAAATTATAGACTGATCATTTCTTTGTCAGTGGGCAAACGTACAAAATCAGCAGGGGATCAAATACTTTTTTCCCTCACTGTATGGTATTAGTAATATCTTTACAACATGTACAGTGGCCGTAGTGGTACTGTGTTTATGTCTGAAGCCAGATTCATTGCTAGAAAGAGGATTGTTAACAGTTAAAAATGATTGTAGTTGCCTACAGACCAATGACTCTAGACTTTTAGCCAAACAGGAGAGCTTAGAGATGGGCCGATAATTATCCAATTCACTACCATCACCTCCCTTTAGGAGAAGTAAAACAAAAGCTGTTTTCCAAGCTTTAGGAATCTTTCCTACGACTAATGTTTGATTAAAAATATGGGTCACTGCCTTTGCAATGATAGGTGTCGCACACTTGAGTAAATATGGATCTGAATGGCAGCGCCTAAAGATTTCTTAGAATCTATAGCAGATAGTACAGATAAGACCTCATCTTCTGTGACTTTTTGGAAATTAAAAACCGGCTTACTCTTTTCCACATCAGCTGAAGGCCGAAGGGCTGAAACAATAGACCGGTCAGGATCATTTAGCCATTTTTTCTTTCAAAAAGAAAACTAGCAGAAATAAAGTGCTTATTAAAAACATCACAAATTTAAATTCAGTCACTGGTGATCCCAGATTCTGATGTAATTTGCTTCGGCAGGGAAGTCAAGGAGTTTCCTTGTTTAAGTGAGTTAACAGTTTTACAGAATTTAGAGGGATCACCAGTAGACTTTGTCATAGCACGAAGAAAATACCTAGATTTTGCCTTTTTTATTCCTCCGGTCCATTTACTTCTCAATTGCCTAAAACTCAGTCAATCAGCTGTTTCACCATAAACCATTATAAACACATTTCATGCAATTCTATTACACTTTATATGACTGGAGACATAGGACACAAATGAATAGCCTACTCTGTTAACACTAGTTAGGTTTCCATCCAATTGGCAACAGATTTTGATGCGAATATTCAAAAATATGCGTGAAGAAAATATGTGCATTTTCCCTCAAGCGGTTTTTCCACCAAACTGACTTTTTGCAGATAAAAATCAGTGTGTGATGACGTAGTGCCCACAAAACCAACTTAAGCGAAAAAGGATTAATGTAAAAAAAAACATCTAAAGTTCAGTGCGTTTCCATCACATTTTCAACTCTGCTTAAGCTTTTGTCACAAAAACTGTTGAAATTAAATAGCAAATGTGCCTACTCTGGTCTTGGCACAAGCGCTCTAGCCAACAGCTTGCAAATACAGTGCAGGAAGGCTGTGCGTGTAGGCTAGTCTACATAATGAGATTATTATGGATAAGAGCGAGAACATTTGTTGTGTCGATCAAGCATCAATCATTATGTCACCAGAATCAGACCTTCAATATTTATTGGAAAAGAGCTTCAAGACCACCCTGCACTTTCACCACCCTGTGAAGCTCATCATAAATTATTTAATCTTAGCCTAATAAACTGTATAGAGGACCACACACCATAGCATCACGACTCCCAAGTTTAGTTCGATATGATGGCTTTTACATCCAATTTTGCGCATAAAGACGTTTCCACCACCATTTGTCGCATAATTAATTTTACAGACACAAAATGATCCCACCATGTAAACACACACAAACAGATTATCTGTTGGCATTTATAAAATTGTACTGGGAACTTCCTGTTTCCATCAGAGCTGTCGTGATTTTTTTTAAATTCAGTATGACTTCTCGCATAAAAACTGTGGATGGAAACATGGTTACTGACAAACAGATCAGTAAAAACGACCTTGTCTTGAATGCAACCATCTCATCTAGACCTACGAAATGTGGAGACACAAATTGTACAATTTGACGTTTATCTAGCCTGGAGGAGGAAATGATTGTCCTTCAAAAAACATTCCAGTGATAGGTCTACTGATTCAATGGTAAAGACAGTGAATATGCATGCACTCACTGGGGATATGGTTGATGGTCTCCGCTGGTGCCAAGATACTACTCTTCACTCAATTGGGAGTTGAGAATTGTTATAGACAGGTAGAGTATTTTCTCTGTCTTCTCTTTTCAGCAATAGTTTAGAAATCAAACGGCTATGTTTTTCCTATGATCGTATTTTGAAATATTCCAATAGGCCTAGGGCCTATATAACTACTTTTCACTGACTAATGCAACTCAACAATCAGCTATTTGGTAGGCTATTTGCACTTAAAATAAGCTAATGATCCTCTGTGGCCAAATCATGCTCTCTTGTGTAGTACTTTGAATTATTTAATTTATTTATGTGTAGCCACAAGTAATTATTTAGCTAATTTTGACTAATTTAATTCCATTTATTTTAGGGGAAGCTTATTTTCCTCAGCCTATTGGACGCGCCTATGCCGACAGGTGCATAAAGCAGCTGGCTGCGAGGCTTACAAGGTTGAGTTCAAATGCAGATATCAAATTGAAAGTGATCAACGCACTGCCTAAATGGTTGACTGGGACAGCAAACTGTCTGGCCCTGTTAAAGTTCCAGCTTCTCTCCGAGTGATGCTTTGCATGGTCCTAAAGCCATCCCTACAATACGATATACAGCTGTTGCATTTTAAATGGGTTTGGAATGATTTTAGTCTACCTTTTGGTAGCCTAATTTGTATTACATTTTTGGTCTTGAGCTAGGGTATGGCCCTGCCATATCCAACTGATGCCCCTGAGCAAAGTGCACTTTTCAGCAAAGATGCTAGAAGCAAGCAGAACAGAGCGAAAGGCACGAGGTGAAGTGATGTAGTAGTTAATGATGATGAGAGCTGCATCAGTATTGTATTCAGTTAAAAGGACTGAGTGAGCATGAGTCTCCTCATCATTGCTACTAGACCACAGCACAAATCAACATGGAATATCCACACAAGACGACAACCTAATATTGTTCAGATACGAATGGGACATTTAACTAGAGGTACTTAAGTGTTTAAGGTCACACAAATTCCCCGGTGTCCACATCACTAAGGACCTGTCATGGTCCAAGCACACCAACACAGTCGTGATTTGGGCAGGACAATGCATCTTCCCCTCAGGAGGCTGAAAAGATTGGGCCCTCAGATCCTCAAAAGATTCTACAGCTGCACCATTGAAAGCATCTTGAATGGCTGCATCACCACTTGGTATGGCAACTGCTTGGCATCTGACCACAAGGTGCTACAGAGGGTAGTGTGTACAGCCCAGTACATCACTGGGGCCAAGCTCCCTGCCATCTAGAACCTCTATACCAGGCGATGTCAGAGGAAGGCCCTAAAAATAGTAAAAGACTCCAGCCAGGTCATAGGCTGTTCTCTGCTACCTCATGGCAAGCAGTACCAGAGCATCAAGTCTGGGACCAAAAGGCTCCTGAACAGATTCTACTCCCAAGCCATAACTTAAGACTGCTGAACAGTTAATCAAATGGATACCCAGACTGACACTCCAACACACACACACATATATACAAACAGACAGACATACTTTTACACTCTTCACATACGCTGCTGCTATCTATCCTGATTGCCCAGTCACTTTTACACTTACCTACATGTACATATTACCTCAATTACCTCAACTCGTACCCCTGCACATTGACTCGGTACCAGTATTCAAAGTTGTTATTGTTATTTTATTGTGTTAATATTTTTTTATTTGCTTTTTTTTTTACTCTGCATTGTTAGGAAAGGGCTCCTAAGTAAGCATTTCACGGTAAAGTGTAAATAGGATGAAAAGAGATTTGTGAGATAATTAGGAAAAAATATATATCCCGGAATGAAGTGTAACAGCTTTCCTTGGGTTGGGTTTATTTCAATCCTGCCCACATGCCCACAGCTAGCAACACCCAAGTAATTATCAACTCGAAGTGCAACTGAATGCGACCGATCATAATTCCCATGGTCAATTTGGTTTGACATTCGATATCCCTATGGGGCTATTTAGGAACCATTGGTAAATTACACAATGTACATGGGAGAATATGAAACAATTTCAATAGCTCCAAATTTCAATAACTTAAAAACCTCAAACCAACTATAAATTGTAGAAGCGAATGTACAAATATTGAAAGCATTTAATGAGACAACTAAAATGTGTATGCAACATGAAAATATTGTCCCATTTACATTCTGTAATTTATTGATGGTCCCTAACTAGCCACCAGCCTTTTTGAAATCGGACAACGTGGTTCGATTCAGGAGAAGTGTATCTATAAAATGATGTAAAATAGTCCTATGTTTGAGAAATTGAAATTATTAGATTTGTGGTTGTGAATCTGGCGCTCTGATTTTTCACTGGCTATTGTCAAACTAAGTCCCGCTGACGGGATTCGTGTCGTATGTTAATAACCTCTTACATCTAGACATTCCGCTAGCGGAACACCTGCTCCAATATCCAATGATAGGCGTGGCGCGAAATACAAACTCCTCGGAAATCCAAAAACAAACATATGACTATTTTATACCATTTTAAAGACAAGACTCTCCTTTATCTAACCACACTGTCCGATTTCAAAATGGCTTTACAGCGAAAGCAAAACATTAGATTATGTCAGCAGAGTACCCAGCCAGAAATAATCAGACACCCATTTTTCAAGCTAGCATATAATGTCACAAAAAACAAAACCACAGCTAAATGCAGCACTAACCTTTGATGATCTTCATCAGATGACACTCCTAGGACATTATGTTATACAATACATGCATGTTTTGTTCAATCAAGTTCATATTTATATCAAAAACCAGCTTTTTACATTAGCATGTGACGTTCAGAACTAGCATTCCCACCGAACACTTCCGGTGAATTTACTAAATTACTCACGATAAACGTTCACAAAAAACATAACAATTATTTTAAGAATTATAGATACAGAACTCCTTTATGCAATCGCGGTGTCCAATTTTAAAATAGCTTTTCGGTGAAAGCACATTTTGCAATATTCTAAGTAGATAGCTCGGCCATCACAGGCTAGCTATTTTGACACCCACCAAGTTTGGTACTCACCAAACTCAGATTTACTATAAGAAAAATTGGATTACCTTTGCTGTTCTTCGTCAGAATGCACTCCCAGGACTTCTACTTCAATAACAAATGTTAGTTTGGTTCCAAATAATCCATAGTTATATCCAAATAGCGGCGTTTTGTTGTGCGTTCAAGACACTATCCGAAGGGTAACGAAGGGTGACGCGCCCGGCGCGTTTCGTGACAAAAAACTTCAAAATATTCCATTACCGTACTTCGAAGCAGGTCAAACGCTGTTTAAAATCAATTTTTATGCGATTTTTCTTGTAAAAAAAGCGATAATATTCCGTCCGGGAGTCGTTGTTTTCGTTCAAAGACTGAAAATGAAAACATGGAGTCGTCTCGTGCATGCACACGCCAGTCTCATTGTTCTCATATCGACCACTTACCAAATGCGCTACTGTTTTTCAGCCATGGCCTGCAAAGTCATCATTCAACGTTCTGGCGCCTTCTGAGAGCCTATGGGAGCGTTAGAAAATGTCACGTTACAGCAGAGATCCCCTGTTTTGGATAGAGATGATCAAGAAGGCCAAGAAATGGTCAGAGAGGGCGCTTCCTGTTTGGAATCTTCTCAGGTTTTGGCCTGCCAAATGAGTTCTGTTATACTCACAGACACCATTCAAACAGTTTTAGAAACTTTGGAGTGTTTTCTATCCAAAGCTAATAATGATATGCATATTCTAGTTTCTGGGCAGGAGTAATAATCAGATTAAATCGGGTACGTTTTTTATCCGGCCGTGAAAATACTGCCCCCTATCCATAACAAGTTAAGAAATCTAGCGGTAATATGTAGCGCAGTGCTACATTCTGCCCGTTGCTTGCAATGCACTCAATATTTTTGAGTTCTAAACATAATTTCAACAGATTACAACCAACTGTACTCTGTTACAACCAGGTAAACATATTTTACTTGACAAGAACAAGATGTCTTGTGACAGATGTTATGCTTTGGTTGCTATCTGGTCAAATAACCAGATTATGGTAAATGTTTTTTCTGCTTGCTAAAATGACATAAACAAAACCTCCTATAAAACCAGTATTTTCACCATGACGTCATGAAAGACATCATTACAACCAGTTTTGCCCGCTGGGAAGAGACGCTAGCTTTGAGTCACATGCTTAAATCAGCATGAATTTGTTGCAATCAAACTCATTTGTACTAATGTGACAGAAACACAACAGTTGGACGTTGCCTACTCATGTATGCTGTGAATCATACTGGTGTTGTACCCCGTACACACTGGGTCATATTCATATCACCCCGTATGTTGGTGCTCCTGCCTATCCTCCATTCCTGACTAATACTTATTCAAGCCATTCTTCAGACTAATAAATATACTATGTACAATTTTGATTGAGGCTGATGAACTGATGTATGCCTCCCAATCTAGCTCTCTCTGCAATCGCAAGCAAAGAGTCACTGTAATGTCTCACTGTGGTGTGTTGCAAAGTGCTGGTTTGTTTCTGAAACTGGAAAATAAATTACATGAGAAAGAAATCTCTGAGTAAATAGTATGTTTTTATACCCATGTATTGTTAACGTTGGGATCTTGCAAATGCTAAATTCAATGGAGGCCATATTACTATTACTGCTGCTGAATCAAGTGATTCAAGTTATTTCAGCAAGGAGCTCTAATAGGGGACGTTTTTCTCAGAGTGTGTGTATGCAAGAAGCCAATAGTATGACCCTAGGTTGATCTGAAAATCATCTTAGAACTCCAGACACCTGGGGAATATAGCACCCCAGGAATCTTTCTTTGAGAGAAACAGAAATGTAAGTGTGTATGAAGCATGTACAAGGGTCAGGTAAATGTTGGAGGTGTAGCACATCTCTCTCACTATTCTAGAGGGGGACATGAACCCAAGAGAGTCACCCTGTAAGCCTAAGGAGTGAAGACCATTAACCCCTATGAACAGCTCAGGATCTGTTATCACTCCTCAATGCCCTACATACGGTTGCATCCCAAATGGCATGTTATTGCCCTTATAGTGCAAAAATATGCATTATGTAGAGAATAGGGTGCCATTTGGGATGCATCCTACCTATAAAGGCAAGGGACATACCACAGCAGCACAGAATATGCCATGGGTGTCACACCCCTATCAGTTTCACCTGTCCTCGTTATTGTCTCCACCCCCTCCAGGTGTTGCTTGTTTTCCCCAGTGTATTTATCCCTGTGTATCCTGTCTCTCTGTGCCAGTTCGTATTGTACGTTAGTCAAGTCAACCAGCGTGTTTTTACCGTAATCCTTTTTCTATTCTCTTTTTGATAGTCTTCCTGGTTTTGATCCCTGCCTGACTGCACTTCGTTCCCGCCTGCCTGATCATCGTGTCTGGCCTGGCCTTGATTCTGCCTGCCCTTCGGTACCTTTTGGTTTTGACCCTTTTGCCTGTCCACGACCATTCTCTTGCCTTACCCTATCGGATTAACAAATATTGTAAGACTCCAACCATCTGCCTCCTGTGTCTGCATCTGGGTCTCGCCTTGTGTCATGATAATGGGATGTCAAAGGATAGAACTTTGCTGTTGGAATCTGTTTCAAGTAACATAAAATTATCAGATTTAAAACAAGTGAAGTTATCACTTTCCTAACAGCATCATGCCTTTTTCATGCCTGGCAAATATTTTATATTGATTGAAGCAACGTTAAAACACATTACACCACTTTTTTTTTACACCACATTTTAGCAACCAGAAAAATATATTTTATATTTTTCTGGATGCTAAAAAGTGGTGTAAAAACATCTGAATACCACCTAACCATTCAACCAATTTTTTTCACTAGAAATTATTTCATGATTACTGCTCCAATGATCATAACGATAAAATAATCATTACAAACACAAAGACACATGTACACACACACAAGCACACACCTACGCAGGCACCCACACAATGTGATGCAATACTGTATAAAGCAGTCAGTTTTTCCCAATCATTAGCCAGTGCCAGTAAATGCAGTAATTTGTATTTATTTTATTAAATACATATTAACCCCACATTTTTGCTTTTGATAAATACATTTTGAATAGTATATGTGGTACTTTTATATACAGCATTTACATGACAAATATATATATATATATATATATATATATATATATATATATATATATAGTTGAAGTCAGAAGTTTACATACACCTTAGCCAAATAAATTTAAACTTAGATTTTCACAATTCCTGATATTTAATCCTAGTAAAAATTCCCTGTCTTAGCTCAGTTAGGATCATCACTTTATTTTAAGAATGTGAAATGTCAGAATAATAGTACAGAGTGATTTATTTAAGTTTTTATTTATTTCATCACATTCCCAGTGGGTCAGAAGTTTACATACACTCAATTAGTATTTGGTAGCATTGCCTTTAAATTGCTTAACTTAGGTTAAATGTTTTGGATAGCCTTCCACAAGCTTCCCACAATAAGTTGAGTGAATTTTGACCCATTCCTCCTGTAGGCCTCCTTGCTCGCACACACCTTTTCAGTTCTGCCCACAAGTTTTCTATGGGATTGAGGTTAGGGCTTTGTGATGGCCACTCCAATACCTTGATTTTGTTGTCCTTAAGCCATTTTGCCACAACTTTGTAAGTATGCTTGGGGCCATTGTCCATTTGGAGAACCATTTGTGAACAAGCTTTACCTTCCTGACTGATGTCTTGAGATGTTGCTTCAACATATCCACATAATTTTCCTCCCTCATGAAGCCATCTATTTTGTGAAGTGCACCAGTCCCTCCTGCAGAAAAGCACCCCCACAACATGATGCTGCCACCCCGTGCTTCACGGTTGGGATGGTGTTCTTCGGCTTGCAAGCCTCCCCCTTTTTCCTCCAAACATAACGATGGTCATTATGACCAAACAGTTCTATTCTTGTTTCATCAGACCAGAGGACATTTTTCCAAAAAGTACAATCTTTGTCCCCATGTGCAGTTGAAAACCGTAGTCTGGCTTTATAATGGTGGTTTTGGAGCAGTGGCTTCTTCCTTGCTGAGCGGCCTTTCAGGTTATATCGATATAGGACTCGTTTTACTGTGGATGTAGATACTTTTGTACCTGTTTCCTCCAGCATCTTCACAAGGTCCTATGCTGTTGTTCTGGGATTGATTTGAATTTTTCGCACCAAGGTACATTCATCTTTTGGAGACAGAACACATCTCCTTCGTGAGCAGTATGACGGCTGCGTGGTCCCATGGTGTTTTTACTTGCGTACTATTGTTTGTACAGATGAAAGTGGTACCTTCAGGTGTTTGGAAATTGCTTTCAAGGATGAACTAGACATTTCTGAGGTCTTGGCTGATTTCTTTTGATTTTCCCATGATGTCAAGCAGAGGCACTGAGTTTAAAGTTAGACCTTGAAATACATCCACAGGTACACCTCCAATTGACTCAAATAATGTCAATTAGCCTATCAGAAGCCTATCATGACATCATTTTCTGGAATTGTCCAAGCTTTTTAAAGGCACAGTCAACTTAGTGTATGTTAACATCTGGCCCAATGGAATTGTGATACAGTGAATTAATTTGTCTGTAAACAATTGTTGGAAAAATTGCTTGTGTCATGCACAAAGTAGATGTCCTAACCGACTTGCCAAAACTATAGTTTGTTAACAACAAATTTGTGGAGTGGTTGAAAAACGAGTTTTAATGACTCCAACCTAATTGTATGTAAACTTCTGACTTCAACTGTACACACATTTACTCTGGTATACATTATATGTAGTGTCTTCAATTAAACCATTACCAATCATGAGCTCCTATATCCCAATGCATGTTCCATTACACAAGGCCAAACATATAGAATTTAGTTTTCACTCTAGTGATGCTGAGAGCTAAATAAAGGCTAGTCCCACCTCTAATGAAGGTACATTAAAACTGTAATTATGTGTGGAAGAAGAACTCCACCTGTCGCATATTGCCCAGAAAATGAAGGCGAGGACAGTTGAATAACTAACCACTGCCAATATAGACTTCAAACACCTCTCTGGAGAGGAGAAGGGAGTTCTCGCTCTCTTCAAAAAGTGTGAAGCTGAATGTGCTCCTCAGACCTAGCTCATTAGTGTGGCAATCAAGGGCTCTGAAGCACAGAAATGATGGGGAAGAGAAAGAGAGAGGAGGCTAATTGACTTGTGCAGCAATGGTGGCTTTCTTGCCATCCTCCTACAATATTCCTGGGGTTTGACAGAGGTGAGAAATGTGTGAATGCCCACGCGCACCTCGCACATTCCTTCAGTTTCCTCGGTAACGTGACAGCATGTCAAGGCAGTGTTCCCCAGTATACATTTTTATTTTTTATTTAACTTTTATTTAACTAGGCAAGTCAGTTAAGAACAAAATCTTATTTACAATGACGGCGCTGGGCAAATTGTGCACCACCCTATGGGACTCCCAATCACAGCGAGTTGTGATACAGCCTGGAATCAAACCAGGGTCTGTAGTGACACCTCTAGCACTGAGATGCAGTCCCCTAGACCGCTGCACCACTCGGGACAACATACTTACAGTAGCTATACTTTGTGTTGCTCTAGACTAGAGGGAAAGCCAAAGCACATGTCTGTGGTGGGGTACTGCATCTTGAAGATGCTGAATTGAGTTTTTTCTAAATTAGGGGTGTGAAATCGTTTAAAACGTTTAAAAACATATTGCAACAGAAAATTAGGATTATTGTTTCTTATTGGACAAATCCAAATAGTCCCTCCCTGTTTCAGTCGGTTTTCTTCTGTTCGGTGCTTAATTAACACAACCCTGGAGTTGTAGAGAGAAATTGAAAGTGTCTAAAATCAGTCCTGTTTCCTCAACAAATTACAGTTCTAATCCCCTGACCATTAGAACACAGAGGGCGGTGGTTCCCAAACTTTTTATAGTCCCATACCCCTTCAAATGTTTCAGCTGCGTACCCCCTCTCGCACCAGGGTCAGCGCACTCTGTTTTTATCCATCATTGTAAGCCTGCCATGCACACACTATACGATACATGTATTAAACATAAGAATGAGTGTGAGTTTTTGTCACAACCCGGCTCGTGGCAAGTGACAAAGAGCACTTATAGGACCAGGGCACAAATAATAATATAATAATGATCAATAATGTTGCTCTTTCTTTAGCCATCTTACATATAAAACCTTATTTGTTCATTAAAAACTGTGAATAACTCACCACAGGTTAAAACTTCTTCGGGATAGGGGGTGGTATATTCACGTCTGGATGAAAAGTGTGCCCAAAGTAAACTGCCTGTTTCTCAGGCCCAGAAGCTAGGATATGCATATAATTGGTCGATTTGGATAGAAAACACTCAGTTTCTAAAACTGTTAGAATAATGTCTGTGAGTATAACAGAACTGATTTGGCAGGCAAAACCCCGAGCACAATCCATCCAGGGAAAAAATGTTTTGAGCTCATTGTGTATTCCACTAGTTTTCATTGGGAATCCTGATTTATAAGGGCCCTGGTTGCAGTTCCTATGGCTTCCACTAGATGTCAACAGTCTTTCATTCTTCTTTTGAGGAATGAAGAAGTATGGCTGTTCTTTGTTCGTGTCACTCTGAAGGGCTGAAGTCTTTTATTGCGCGTACACAGGAGTGCGCTCTGTGGTATTTTTCTTTGGTATTGAAAACAGATTATCCCGTCTTAAATTGTATAGATTATTTACGTTTTAGGATACCTGAGGATGGATTAGGAACGTTGTTTGAAATGTTTGGACAAAGTTTACAGGTAACGTATTAGATACTTTGTAGGCATGTTGGACGAGTTGAAACCGGTGTATTTCTGAATCAAACGTGCCAAATAAATGGACATTTTTGGGACATAAAGAAGGACATTATCGAACAAAAGGACCATTTGTGATGTTTCTGGGACATTTTGGAGTGCCAACAGAAGAAGAACTTGAAAAGGTAAGGCATTAATTATATGGCTATTTCTGACTTTTGTGTTGCACCTGCCTGGTTGAAAGATGAATGTTGTCATTTTGTATGCGAGGCGCTGTCCTCAGATAATCGCATAGTCTGCTTTCGCCGTAAAGCCTTTTTGAATTCTGACATCTTGGCTGGATTAACAAGAAGTTAAGCTTTATTTTGATGTGTTGCACTTGTGATTTTATGGAAGTTAAATATTTAAAATACTGTGTTTTGAATTTGGCGCTTTGCAATTTCACCGGATGTTATCAAATCTATCCTGTTAACGGGATTTGATCCCTAAGAAGTTAATGAGAAGGTTGTGCTTGAACAGATGCACATAACTCTGCAATGTTGGGTTGTATTGGAGAGAGTCTCTTAAATCATTTTCCACACACAGTCTGTGCCTGTATTTAGTTTTCATGCTAGTGAGGGTCAAGAATCCACTCTCACATAGGTACGTGGTTGCAAAGGGCATCATTGTCTTAACAGCACGATTTGCCAAGGCAAGAAACTCTGAGCGCAGACCTATCCAGAAATCTGGCAGTGGCTTCTGATTAAATTAAGTAAGCATTACACTGTAAGGTCTACACCTGTTGTATTTGGCGCACGTGACAAATAAACTTTGATTTGATTTGAAATTCAATTTTCACAGAACCGCTTGTTTCAATTTCGATAAGGCTTTCTTGTTCAGATATTGTTAAGTGGACTGGAGGCAGGGCATGAAAGGGATAACGAATCCAGTTGTTTGTGACGTCCGTTTCAGGAAAGTACCTGCATAATTGTGCACCCAGCTCAATCGGGTGCTTCGCTATATCACATTTGACATTCTATGTAAGCTTGAGTTCATTTGCACAGACAAAAAAATAATACAATGATTGAAATACCTATGTGTTGTCCTCGTAAGGATCTGCCCCTTTTTTTAAATTTTCCCCTGAAATGACATACTCAAATCTACCTGCCTGTAGCTCAGGTTTGAAGCAAGCATATGCATATTCTTGGTATCATTTGAAAGGAAACACTTTGAAGTCTGTGGAAATTTGAAAGGAATGTTGGAGAATATAACACAATAGATCTGGTAAAAGATAATACAAAGAAAAAAAACAATCGTTCTTTTCTATTTTTTTTGTACCATCATGTTTGAAATGCAAGAGAAAGGCCATAATGTATTAATCCAGCCCAGGTGCAATACACCTTTTGGCCACTAGAAGGCAGCAGTGTATGTGCACCATTTTAGACTCATCCAATGAACCATTGCATTTCTGTTCAAAATGTTATCAAGACTGCCCAAATATGCCTAATTTGTTTATTTACAACGTTTTATGTTCAAAATTGTGCACTCGCCTCAAACAATAGCATGGTATTATTTCACTGTAATAGCTACTGTAAATTGGACAGTGCAGTTAGATTAACAAGAATTTAAGCTTTCTACCAATATCAGGTATGTCTATGTCCTGGGAAATTTTCTTGTTTCTTACAACCTCTTGCTAATCGCATTAGCCTACGTTAGCTCAACCGTCCCGTGGAAGGGACACCGATGCCGAAGAAGTTTTAATGCAGACAGAAAAGAGCTCCAGCTTCTTAATCATAGCCTCAATTTTGTCCCGCACATTAAGTATAGTTGGAGAGTCCCTGTACTCCTAGGCTCAGAACATTCAGGCGAGAAAAAACATCACCCAGATAGGCCAGTCATGTGAGAAAGTCGTCATCATGCAAGCGGTCAGACAGGTGAAAACTATTGTCAGTAAAGAAAACTTTAAGCTCGTCTCTCAATTAGAAAAACATGTCAGTACTTTGCCCCTTCATAACCAGCGCACTTCTGTATGTTGTAAAAGTGTTACATGGTCGCTGACCCTATCATTGCATAATGTAGAAAATACACAAGAGTTCAGGGGCCCTGTTGGGGCTAGGGGGCAGTATTTTCACAGCCAGATAAAAAACGTACCCGATTTAAACTGGTTACTACTCTTGCCCAGAAACGAGAATATGCATATAATTAGTAGATTTGGATAGAAAACACTCAAAAATTTCTAAAACTGTTTGAATGGTGTCTGTGAGTATAACAGAACTCATACGGCAGGCCAAAACCTGAGAAGATTCCATACAGGATGTGCCCTGTCTGACAATTTGTTGTCCTTCTGTTGCATCTCTATCGAAAATACAGCATCTGTGCTGTAATGTGACACTTTCTAAGGCTTCCATTGGCTCTCTAAAGCCGCCAGAAAGTGGAATGGGGTGTCTGCTGTCTCTGGGAAAAGTACAGCAGCAGAGTTTGTAAGTGGTCAGCCTGGGGACAGTGAGACTGAGATGCACATTCACGAGACTTCTCAATTTTTTTCTTTCATCCTTTGAATGAATACATCGTTGCCCGGTTGGAATATTATCGCTCTTTTACGAGAAAAATAGCATAAACATTTATTTTAAACAGCGTTTGACATGCTTCTAAGTAGAGGTAATGGAATATTTTGAATTTTTTTGTCACGAAATGCACTCGTGCATTACCCTTTGGATAGTGACCTGAACGCACGAACAAAACGGAGGTATTTGGATATAACTATGGATTATTTGGAACAAAAACAACATTTGTTGTTGAAGTAGAAGTCCTGGGAGTGCATTCTGACGAAGAACAGCAAAGGTAATCCAATTTTTCTAATAGTAATTCTGAGTTTAGTGAGCCCCAAACTTGGTGGGTGTCAAATTAGCTAGCCTGTGATGGCCAAGCTATGTAATCAGAATATTGCAAAATGTGCTTTCGCCGAAAAGCTATTTTAAAATCTGACATAGCGTTTGCATAAAGGAGTTGTGAATCTATAATTCTTAAAATAATTGTTATGTATTTTGTCAACGTTTATCATGAGTAATTTAGTAAATTCACTGGAAGTGTTCGGTGGGTATGCTAGTTCTGAACATCACATGCTAATGTAAAAAGCTGGTTTTTGATATAAATATGAACTTGATTGAACAAAACATGCATGTATTGTGTAAGATAATGTCCTAGGAGTGTCATCTGATGAAGATCATCAAAGGTTAGTGCTGCATTTAGCTGTGGTTTTGGTTTTTGTGACATATATGCTTGCTTTGAAAATGGCTGTGTGATTATTTTTGGCTGGGTACTCTCCTGACATAATCTAATGTTTTGCTTTCGCTGTAAAGCCTTTTTGAAATCGGACAATGTGGTTAGATTAATGAGAGTCTTGTCTTTAAAATGGTGTAAAATAGTCATATGTTTGAGAAATTGAAGTTATAGCATTTTTGAGGTATTTGTATTTCGCGCCACGCGATTCCACTGGCTGTTGACTAGGGTGGGACGCAAACGTCCCACCTAGCCCATAGAAGTTATTAAAGTGAACCATTTTCACCGTAGTGTCAAACGTTTTTCAAGCTGTCAGGCATTCCCTTGGCAGCATGAGCCTTCCATGGATGCTGCAGTGTACCCATGTTGCGTCCGGAGCAAATGCTTGCACGTGTATTGCCACTCCACTATGTCTCCCTGTCATGGCTTTTGTGCCAACAGTACAGATCCCAACACATCTTGACCAAAAAAGTCCATTTGATGTCACAAGCTGTCCAGTACTTTAAAAATATCCGTTCATGTTGTCCTGGTTTCCAGTGGTTTGCAGAAGGGGATGTCTTGCTTAATTGGCCCCCGTAAATGTAACGGACATATGCCAGGCCCGCCACGTCTGTTGACTCATCCAGCTGTAACACATAGAATTCACTGGCTTGAATGCGAAGCAGTAATTGTTTCAAAACATCTCCTGGCTTATATGCGAAGCAGTAATTGTTTCAAAACATCTCCTGACAAGTCACTGATGTGTCATAGAAGTTATCAAAGTGAACCATTTTCACCGTAGTGTCAAACGTTTTTCAAGCTGTCAGCCATTCCCTTGGCAGCAAGAGCCTTCCATGGATGCTGCAGTGTACCCATGTTGCATCGGGAGCAAATGTTTGCACGTGTATTGCCACTCCACTATGTCTCCCTGTCATGGCTTTTGTGCCAACAGTACAGATCCCAGCACATCTTGACCAACAAAGTCCATTTGATGTCACAAGTCACAATTTGATGTCACTTTACTGACTTATCCAGCTGTAACACATAGAATTCACTGGATTGTATGCGAAGCAGTAATTGTTTCAAAACATCTCCTGGCTTGTATGCGAAGCAGTAATTGTTTCAAAACATCTCCTGACATGTCACTGATGTGTCATGAAACAGGGATGTTTGATGAAGTATTGTCTGTATAGTTTTTTTAAAACTTTTTTCCCCAGCATTGTCCCAGCAATATCCACGTCTGCAGGAATAATTAACCTCTCTAGGGTAAATCGTCCCACCTACTCAACAGCCAGTGGAATCCCTTGGCGCGTTATTCAAATACCTTAGAAATGCTATTACTTCAATTTCTCAAATATATGACTATTTTACACCATTTTAAAGACAAGACTCTCATTTATCTAACCACACTGTCCGATTTCAAAAAGGCTTTACAACGAAAAAAAAACATTAGATTATGTCAGCAGAGTACCCAGCCAGAAATAATCAGACACCAATTTTTCAAGCTAGCATATAATGTCACATAAACCCATACCACAGCTAAATGCAGCACTAACCTTTGATGATCTTCATCAGATGACACTCCTAGGACATTATGTTATACAATACATGCATGTTTTGTTCAATCAATTCATATTTATATCAAAAACCAGCTTTTTACATTAGCATGTGACGTTCAGAACTAGCATACCCACCGCAAACTTCCAGTGAATTTACTAAATTACTCACGATAAACATTCACAAAAAACATAACAATTATTTTAAGAATTATAGATACAGACCTCCTTTATGCAATCGCTATTTCCGATTTTAAAATAGCTTTTCGGCAAAAGCACATTTTGCAATATTCTGAGTAGATAGCCCAGCCATCACGGGCTAGCTATTTTGACACCCACCAAGTTTGGCCCTCACCAAACTCCGATTTACTATTAGAAAAATTTGATTACCTTTGCTGTTCTTCGTCAGAATGCACTCCCAGGACTTCTACTTCAATAACAAATGTTGTTTTGGTTCAAAATAATCCATAGTTATGTTCAAATATCCTCTGTTTTGTTTGTGCGTTCAAGACACTATCCGAAGGGTGACGAAGGGTGACGCGCCCGACGCGTTTCGTGACAAAAAATTCTAAATATTCCATTACCGTACTTCGAAGCATGTCAACCGCTGTTTAAAATCAATTTTTATGCGATTTTTCTTGTAAAAAAGCGATAATATTCTGACCGGGAAACCCTGTTTTCGTTCAAAGACGAAAAAATAAAAACATGATGTCGCCTCGTGCACGCGCCCCAGTCTCATTGTTCTCTCATCGACCACTATCCAAATGCGCTACTGTTTTTCAGCCAGGGCCTGCAAAGGCATCATTCCCCGTTTTGCCGCCTTCTGAGAGCCTATGGGAGCCGTAGGAAGTGTCACGTTACAGCAGAGATCCTCAGTTTTCAATAAAGAGAGTGTAGAAGCCCAAGAAATGGTCAGAGAGGGCACTTCCTGTAAGGATTCTTCTCAGGTTTTTGCCTGCCATATGAGTTCTGTTATACTCACAGAAACCATTCAAACAGTTTTAGAAACTTTAGGGTGTTTTCTATCCAAAGCCAATAATTATATGCATATTCTAGTTTCTGGGCAGTAGTAATAACCAGATTAAATCGGGTACGTTTTTTATCCGGCCGTGCAAATACTGCCCCCTACCCTAGAGAGGTTAAGTCCTCCACAATAGTATGGGGCTTGCCTGTCCTAGCCACTCGGTAGCTCACCATATAAGACGCTTCTAACCCCTTCTTATTAATAGTATCTGCTGCTTTTGTACGTCGTACTACTTGAAAGTCGTCTTTATTCTCGCTCTAAAAACTCCCGTGGCTTATTTTTCAAATTGTCATGTTTTGTTTCTAAATGTCTGCGCAAGACTGAAGGTTTCCCGCGAGAGAGTAACGGTTAATGTGATTGGATGCTAACTATTTGACTAGTCTACCTGTATTTGACCTTGTGTTGTTGTTTCGCTGAACACCAGATGATTTAATTCGATTTTTGGCAGTGAAACGAGGCTACTCAGATGAGAAAAAAAACTCACCCAAAGGTATAGCCCGTTGGAAAATGTAATTGTTTGAAAATGTGAAGAAAAAAAGGATTGGGGATTGGGTCCTGGCGGAGGCACGGTGAAGGGCAGTCCAGGCACTCCTCCAGGTGCGATGACAATGGCGCATGTGGTCATGGACTGAAGGCACCACTACCTCGACTTCTTGGGCAGGGAACAAGGGTGGGTTGATAGCCCAGAGCACACTCGAAGGGTGACATACCTGATGAGGCGTTGATGAGGGTGTTGTGGGAATATTCCACCCAGGGTAGCTGAGCACTCCAGGAGGAAGGGTTAGCCGAAGTCACACAGCGTAGGGCCGTCTCCATCTCCTGGTTGGCCTGTTTGGTCTGGCCGTTGGTCTGGGGGTGATATCCAGATGAAAGACTAACATTAACACCAAGTGCTGAACAGAAGGATCTCCATACCTGGGATGTAAACTGGGGTCCCCTGTCAGAAACCATGTCAGTGGGAATGCCATGCAGCCGAAACACATGGGATACCAGCAGGTCCGCAGTCTCCCTGGAGGATGGAAGCTTGGAGAGGGGAATGAAGTGAGCCGCTTTGGAAAATCTGTTGACAATGGTGAGGATGACAGAGTTACCATTAGATGGGGGAAGGCCAGTGACGAAGTCCAGAGCTATGTGTGACCAGGGGCGACTGGGTAAGGAAAGAAGGTGAAGCAGACCGGAAGTGGGTTTGGTGGAGGTCTTGTTCCGGGCACAGACCGAGCAGGCTGAGACGAGGTCCCGGACGTCTCTCTCCATGGTGGGCCACCAAAAGCGCTGATGCAAAAAGGCGACAGTCGGTTCATGCCAGGGTGACAGGTGAGGTGAGTAGAATGGGCCCACTGAAGAACTGAATCTGGAACAAACAGAGCCTTTCTAGGACCATTACCTGGGTCAGGCTGGTTCTGCTGAGCCTGGCGAATACAGGACTCGAACTCCCAGGAGACAGCGGTAACAATACAGGTTGGATGGCATAATGGTCTCTGGCTCGGAACCTGTGTTGTCGGCGGTGAACTGACAGGAGAGGGTATCAGTCTTAGTATTCTTAGATCCGGGGCAATAAGTCCGTCCACATAATGAAGGGGAGAACCGAGCCCTCCAACCAGTGACGCCACTCCTCAAGATCCAGCTTCACAGCAAGATGTTCCCGGTTACCTATGTCGAAATTTCTTTCTGCAGGTGAGAGCTTGTGAGACAAGAAAGCACATGGGTGGAGCTTCTGATCAGAGGGGGAACATTGAGAAAGAACAGCACCTGCCACAGTGTTGGATGCATCCACCTCAACAACGAACTGGAGTTCTGGGTCTGGCTGGGTGAGGATCAGAGCGGAAGCGAAGCAGCGCTTGAGTTCCCGGAATGCTGCCTCTGCCTCAGTGGTCCAGTGGAATGGAGTGGAGGTGAGAGTGGTGAGAGGCGCTGCCAAACGGCTTTAGTTACAGATGAAATGTCTGTAAAAATTGGCAAACCCCAGGAAACGCTGTAATTGCTTCAGATTCGAGGGCACAGGCCACTCTGTGACTGCCCTGACACCACTGTCCTTGTGCAATGTTGTAACCCAGGAAGGACACAGAGGAAGCATGAAACTCACATTTCTCAGCCTTATCAAAAAGCTTATTCACCTTCAGCCATTGGAGAACTTGGCGAACATGTTGCTGGTGAGCCTCAAAGTCCTTAGAAAAAATGTGAATGTCATCCCCATAGACAAAAACGATGTGTCCAATCACATCCCTCAGAACGTCATTAACCAGGCTCTGGAAAACAGCAAAAGCGTTAGTGAGACCAAACACTCAAAGTGTCCAAATGGTGTGTTGAATGCCATTTTGTACTCATCCCCCTCTCTGATGCGGACAAGGTGGTAGGCATTCCGGTGGTCAAGTTTAGTGAACATCGTGGCACCATGGAAAGGGGCAAAAGCAGAACTGATCAGTGACAGGGATACTTTTTCCTAACAGTGATACTATTCAGCCCACGGAAGTCTATGCATGACCTCAGTGACCCATATTTTTTTTTGACAAAGAAAAAACAGCCCCTACTGGAGAGGAAGAAGGCCTGACATGTCCTGCAGCCAGGGAATCCTGGATGTACCCCTCCATAGCCTCTTGCTCGGGACGAGAGGGGTTTTACAACCGGCTACAAGGGAGAGGAGCTCCAGGCTGGAGGTCAATAGCGCAGTCGTATGGCCGATGAGGCGGGAGAGACAGGGTGTGGTGCTTGCTGCACACAGGAGCTAGATCGTGATACTCTGGAGGAACTGATTAAAGTGACAAAATGTACTCCAAGTGGTTACCCTTCCAGCGGTCCAGTCAATCTGAGTTGTGCAGCTTTAACCAAGGATGGCCAAGAACCAGGGGAGAGTGAGGGCAGCAGATTATGTGGAGACTGATCCTTTCCTGGTGATTCCCAGAGAGACGCAGAATGACTCTCTCACTGTCCAGACCCAACTGGGTAACAACACCTCGGTCCAGGAAATTCTCGTCAACCCCCGAGTTGAAGAGGGCAGGTAGAGAAAAAGCCTGACTTTGCCAAATAAGAATGCCATCTAGCAAGGGTCTGGGGGAAGATGGACCGGCTCTTTGACTCAACAGTATATCCCCCACAACTGTCGAGCCACCTCCTTTAGCTGCCCGCAGTGAACAAGTGGAGATAAAGTGACCAACCTTGCCAAGGATTAGGCAGCTCCTAGTGCTGACTCAAAGCTGCCTCTCCTCAAGAGAGAGACGGGCCCGGTCGAGACGTGTGTTCGGGTTCTGCCCTCTCTCTCCGACGCTCACGGAGACGGTTGTCAATGTGGATGGCGAGAGAGATGAGCTCCTCGAGTCCGTCAGGCTCATCCCTGGACACCAACTCATCCTTGATAGTCTCGGCGAGAGCGTTCTGGAATGATCGCTGAATGGGCCTCCTCATTCCAGGTGGTCTTGTATTTTACCTGAGAAAAGTAGGGCTACACCTAGAAAAGTAATTACACATCAGCCAGAGCGCTGTCTGCTGATAGAATGCCAGTTTGTGAATTCTCAGAGTGGAGAAGTGCAACTGGTGCACAAAATTTGTCTGATGCTGAGCAGAAATTATAATAAGAAGTATTTTATATTTGAGTTTACAACATGTTTTAGAAGTCAAAGCCCTTTGGATGAGTTATCTTTACCGTTGCTACTGCTATCTTATGATTTCTCCTCTCAGATCTCACCCGACTGCTCTTTCCCATCTTCTCCGAGCAGAACAGACAGGCCAATTGCCCTAGCAACTCCAGACTCCACACAGACACAGCGTGTGTACACATGCTGCTCCAGAGCCAGTAATGTTCATTTGAACAATGTCTCTCATTCACACTTGCTTGTAAATGTCAAAACTCACCAAAAATTACATTCGGTAGCTCCTACCTATATATGTATAACTTTTTGAGCTGGACTGTCTGACTTTGCAACAAACTGAAAAAATCTGTTCGCGCTCGTTAGTATATTTAGCTAGCAGCCTCCATGGAAATTCGCTATTACTTTTGCTAATTTTGTTCCGGTAATAGACGCCCAATGGGCTTAAAACATTTGAATGGCTCCCCCTTGTGTACTAAGCCGGTAATACCGTAAATCCTGGGATGAGAGTAGGACAGTAATGACTGCGTGGACTTATGGAAGTCTACATTTTTTTTCTGAGGTCTTGGCTGATTTATTTTGATTTCCCCATGATGTCAAGCAAAGAGGCAATGAGTTTGAAGGTAGGCCTTGAAATACATCCACAGGTACACCTCCAATTGACTCAAATTATGTCAATTAGCCCATCAGAAGCTTCTAAAGCCATGACATCATTTTATGGAATTTTCCAAGCTGTTTAAAAGCACAGTCAACTTAGTGTATGTAAACTTCTGGCCCACTGGAATTGTGATACAGTGAATCATAAGTGAAATAATCTGTCTGTAAACAATTATTGGAAAAAATGACTTGTGTCATGCACAAACTAGATGTCCTAACCGACTTGCCAAAACTATAGTTTGTTAACAATACATTTGTAGAGTGGTTTAAAAACAAGTTTTAATGACTCCAACCTAAGTATGTAAACTTCCGACTTCAACTCTATATACAGCTGGATCCGGATGGACTTGGGACCTGACCCGAATTGCATTCATGTCACTAAGATGTCACTACTCAAATAATGTAGCGTACATGTACTATAATGTAGCATGAAACATAAGGTAAATACAAGGTAGGCTCTGCAAATCAGGCCGTAAAATAAATAGCCCGGATAGAATATAATTCACAACTAGAGCAACAAGTGAAGATATTGCTGTGCATATCTAAATAGATCATCTAGTGAAGTTTAAGTGAGATGACTCTTAGCGAGGGTAGCATAGTGAGAGTAGCATAGCTCTAATTACAGGAGATCTCACTAAGTCTTACTGAGTGCCTCAGAATCAGAGTCCTTATCCACCGCATTGAGGTGGCTTCTTAGCAGTCACATTGATTCCACATGTTTAGAATGAAACCACTGGCATATGGTAAATGTGGGATCCTTACTGTTATATGGACAAGGTGCCTGCAAGTGTGTTGACCGTAGTGTGAAATCAACTGTCAACTGGATAGAGTGAGACTGCTGAGGGAGTATTGGGTACCATTTTGCTTTCCAGTTGACTGGAGACAATCTGTTGCTGTTTGATGGCGACGAGGCCCACACACCAGCTGCATTAGTCTATTAAACCCTGGGAACAGGGTTCCTACTAAGCGGTGATCTTTCATAGCCTCACAGTGAGTGCATCAATATCTCATCTGATATGATTCCACTTCTTTAGAGCGGAGGCTCCTCCGCCAGGAAAGCCCCCGGAGTGCCTTAGCGAGGTGTAAATACGGACTAGAGAGAGAAAGAAACGGAACAAGGGAATGTGTGCATTTTCATTAGTGCTTTGAAAGCTTTGCAAGGATTTTCCTTCCAGGAATCCAGAAATGTACTGTAATTAAATTACACTGCAGGGCTGCTGCCGTATCATTGTTTTCTGCATACTTTTCACCAAAATCATCAGACAATAGACATTGCAGTTCTAATGCATTATTCCGATTTTTTAATTCTAGAGCTCTGTTCAGAGTATGGATAATATATAATCATGTATAATGTCATTTGTGATAATGAAGTGGCCCGTGGTTTGGACACAGGGAGGCTTCCTTTGAAGCTTTAATTTCAAAGGACTGGTCGTGTGTGTGTGTATGATCTCTTTTACAGAGCTGATATTCTGTAATATCACACAGTCCCAGATCTGTAACGCTTTATCACTGTTGTAATTACTAATAGCCGGCTTCCTCAGTACACAATCAAACAGGAATCTATATAGCACATATTTTCATAAATGCATCCATATGGTACATTTACATGACATTTTAGTCATTTAGCAGACGCTCTTATCCAGAGCAACTTACAGTAGTGAATGCATACATGGTACAAAATGCAACATTAGTTAAATGTAGAATTTTGTCTTGTTCAGAGGTTTATGAGATGGTGCAGGTCTTACCAAGTTCTTGCTGCCATTCTTATTGAGGGGACCCCGGAAAACTCCCTTGATGTTCCTTAAGTGTCCATTGCTGAGGTGTGTGGAGCTGATGACAATGTAGTAACAAGCCATCGGAGACCAGTGGCTTCCATGTGCAAAAAGCACACTGTCTGGCCAAGCGAGAGAAAAAAAGTAGTGCGGAAAAGTGTGCGGATGTAAACAACTTTACTAATCACAGAACGCATAGGATGGACTCAGTAAGGCGTGAGAGTCAGGGCTGTCCAGACGCGGATGGAGAGGGTGGGAGGGCTTTTTCAGATTCTCTCCTCACAGCAAGGGGAGACTCTCCAAACTCTGCAGCCCATCAAAACAGAAGGCTCAGACACTCTGGGCTTCTGTGTTCCTCTCATACACTATCTCTTTATTTCTCTGTTCTCTCTCACGTTCTCTACGGCAGCGTGCTCTCGTTTCCTCATTCATCTCTTGCTGTGGTGCTCATGCTCCGGCTTGGTCGGCGAGCATCTGCTGGGGAGAGGATGTTTCCACAAACCGTGGCGACAGGCATGCCTTTATACAGCGTTTGGTGTTGCTGAGCTGAGCCAATGGCTGAGAGCCCTCTACTCTAATGGCCAGGGCTGGGAGGAGAAGGGGCTGTCGCACACTCTAGCTACCTCTCCTACATTCCCAGCTCAGGCTGCGCTTTCCAGCCAATCAGCGGCTATCTCTCAAATCAATTCAAGGCGCTTGATTGGCATGGGAAACAAATGTTAACATTGCCAAAGAAAAATGAAGTAGATAATATAGAAAAGTGAAATAAACAAAAATGAACAGTAAACATTACACTCACAGAAGTTCCAAAAGAATAAAGACATTTTAAATGGCATTATGTATATACACAGTGTTGTAAGGGTGTGCAAATGTTTAAAGGTTTTAAAGTATAAAAGGGAAATTAAATAAACATAAATATGGGTTGTATTTACAATGGTGTTTGTTCTTCACTGGTTGCCCTTTTCTTGTGGCAACAGGTCACAAACCTTTCTGCTGTGATGGCATACTGTGGTATTTCACCCAATAGATATGGGAGTTTATCAAATTGGGTTTGTTTTCAAATTCTTTGTGAATCTGTGTAATCTGAGGGAAATATATGTCTCTAATAAGGTCATACATTTGGCAGGAGGTTAGGAAGTGCAGCTCAATTTTAACCTCGTTTTGTGGGCAGTAGCTTGTCTTCTCTTGAGAGCCAGGTCTGCCTATGGCAGCCTTTCTCAATAGCAAGGCTATGCTCACTGAGTCTGTACATAGTCAAAGCATTCCTAAAGTTTGGGTCAGTCACAGTGGTCAGGAATTCTGCCACTGTGTACTCTCTGTTTAGGGCCAAATAGCATTCTAGTTTGCTCAGTTTTTTTGTTAATTCTTTCCAATTTGTCAAGAAATTATATTTTTGTTTTCTCATGATTTGGTTAGGTCTAATTGTGTTGCTGTCCTGGGGGTCTGTTTGTGTTTGTGAACAGAGCCCCAGGATCAGCTTGCTTAGGGGACTCTTCTCCAGGTTCATCTCTCTGTAGGTGATGGCTTTGTTATGGAAGGTTTGGGATTCGCTTCCTTTTAGGTGGTTGTAGGATTTAGCGGCTCTTTTCTGGATTTTGATAATTTGCGGGTATCGGCCTAATTCTGCTCTGCATGGATTATTTGGTGTTTTACGTTGTACAGTAGTGACCAAAAGTTTTGAGAATGACACAAATATTAATTTTCAGAAAGTCTGCTGCCTCAGTTCGTATGATGGCAATTTGCATATACTCCAGAATGTTAGCCACGGCTCGCTAGCTGTCTAGAGCATACCGGACCGTTAGACGAAGAGGTCTATCAGCCAATTTCTTGGGCTACTATACCTATTTTGCCAATTGGCCTGGACCCTTTTACTACATGGACCCCTGCTGATGCATCACGACTGGTCTGCCGTTCGGAACCGCACAAGGGGGCTACAACAGACTTCTTCCGTCGTGACGTTACTCTAAGGCCCTTCTGCTAGCCTGCTAGCTAGCTGTCTGAATCGCCGTGTCTCCAGCCCGCCCAGCTACTCACTGAACCCTATGATCACTCGGCTATGCATGCCTCTCCCTAATGCCAATATGCTTTGTCCATTGCTGTTTTGGTTAGTGATTATTGTCTTATTTCACTGTAGAGCCTCCAGCCCTGCTCAATATGCCTCAGCTAACCCTCTTGTCCCACCTCCCACACATGTGGTGACCTCTCCTGGTTTAATTGATGTCTCTAGAGACAATACCTCTCTCATCGTCACTCAATGCCTAGGTTTACCTCCACTGTATTCACATCCTACCATAGCTTTATCTGTACATTATGCATTGAATCTATTCTACCGCACCCAGAAACCTGCTCCTTTTATGCTCTGTTCTGAAAGTACTAGACAACCAGTTCTTATAGCTTTCAGCCATACCCTTATCTTACTCCTCCTCTGCTCCTCTGGTGATGTAAAGGTTAACCTGTTTAGGATAGGGGGCAGTATTTTCACGGCCGGATAAAAAACATACCCGATTTAATCTGGTTATTACTCCTGCCCAGAAACTAGAATATGCATATAATTGTTTGATTTGGATAGAAAACACCCTAAAGTTTCAAACTGTTTGAATGGTGTCTGTGAGTATAACAGAACTCATATAGCAGGCCAAAACCTGAGAAGATTGCATACAGGAAGTGCCCTCTCTGACCATTTCTTGGCCTTCTATAGCCTCTTTATGGAAATAGAGGATCTCTGCTGTAACGTGACATTTTCTAAGGCTCCCATAGGCTCTCAGAAGGCGCCAGAACGGGGAATGATGACTTTGCAGTCCCTGGCTGAAAACAGTAGCGCATTTGGATAGTGGTCGATCTGAGAACAATGAAACGGGAGCGCGCGTGCACGTGAAGAATCCATTTTACATTTTCAGTCGTTGAACGAAAACGACTTCTCCCGGTCGGAATATTATGGCTATTTTACGAGAAAAATTGCATAAAAATTGATTTTAAACAGCGTTTGACATGCTTCGAAGTACGGTAATGGAATATTTAGACATTTTTTGTCACGATATGCGCCGGCGCGTCACCCTTCGGATAGTGTCTTGAATGCAAGAACAAAATGCCGCTATTTGGATATAACTATGGATTATTTGGAACCAAAACAACATTGGGTGTAAACTAGAAGTCCTGGGAGTGCATTCTGTCGAAGAACAGAAAAGGCAATCCAAATTTTCTTATAGTAAATCTGAGTTTGGTGAGTGCCAAACTTGGTGGGTGTCTAAATAGCTAGCCATGATGGCCGGGCTATCTACTCAGAATATTGCAAAATGTGCTTTCACCGAAAAGCTATTTTAAAATTGGACACCGCGATTGCATGAAGGAGTTCTGTATCTATAATTCTTAAAATAATTGTTATGTTTTATGAACGTTTATCGTGAGTAATTTAGTAAATTCACCGGAAGTGTTCGGTGGGTATGCTAGTTCTGAACGTCACATGCTAATGTAAAAAGCTGTTTTTTGATATAAATATGAACTTGATTGAACAAAACATGCATGTATTGTATAACATAATGTCCTAGGAGTGTCATCTGATGAAGATCAAAGGTTAGTGCTGCATTTAGCTGTGGTTTTGGTTTTGTGACATACATGCTTGCTTTGAAAATGGCTGTGTGATTATTTTTGGCAGGGCACTCTCCTGACATAATCTACACGCGCCTCCAGTCTCTGTTCTCTGATCGACCACTATCAAAATGCGTTAGTGTTTTTCAGCCAGGGCCTGCAAAGCCACCATTCAGCTTTTTGCCACCTTCTGAGAGCCTATGGGAGCCTTAGGAAGTGTCACGTTACAGCAGAGATCCCCTGTTTTGGATAGTGATGATCAAGAAGGCCAAGAAATGGTCAGACAGGGTACTTCCTGTTTGGAATCTTCTCAGGTTTTGGCCTGCCAAATGAGTTCTGTTATACTCACAGACACCATTCAAACAGTTTTAGAAACGTTGGAGTGTTTTCTATCCAAAGCTAATAATTATACGCATATTCTAGTTTCTGGGCAGGAGTAATAATCAGATTAAATCGGGTACGTTTCTTATCCGGCCGTGTAAATACTGCCCCCTATCCATAACAGGTTAACTAACCTACAGACACGCTTCAATGCCATACAACTCTCCTTCCATGGCCCCCAACTGCTCTTAAATGGAAGTAAAACTAAATCCATGCTCTTCAACCGATCTCTACAAGCACCTACCTGCCCGTCCAGCATCACTACTCTGGACAGTTCTGACTTAGAATATGTGGACAACTACAAAAACCTAGGTGTCTGGTTAGACTGTAAACTCTCCTTCCAGACTCACATCAAACATCTCCAATCCAAAATTAAATCTAGAATCAGCTTCCTATTTCGCAACAAAGCATCCTTCACTCATGCTGCCAAACATACCCTCGTAAAACTGACTATCCTACTGATCCTTGATTTCGGTGATGTCATTTACAAAATAGCCTCCAACACTCCACTCAGAAAACTGGATGTAGTCTATCACAGTGCCATCCATTTTGTCACCATATACTACCCACCACTGTGACCTGTATGCTCTCGTCGGCTGGCCCTCGCTTCATATTCGTTGCCAAACCCACGGACTCCAGGTCATCTATACGTATTTGTTAGGTAAAGCCCCGCCTTATCTCAGCTCACTGGTCACCATACAGCACCCACCCGTAGCAAGCGCTCCAGCAGGTATATTTCACTGGTCGCCCCCAAAGCCAATTCCTCTTTTGGCCGCCTTTCCTTCAAGTTCTCTGCTGCCAATGACTGGAACGAATTGCAAAAATCACTGAAGCTGGAGACTCATATCTCCCTCACTAACTTTACGCACCAGCTGTCAGAGCAGCTCACAGATCACTGCACCTGTACATAGCCCATCTTGTAAATAGCCCATCCAACTACCGCTTCCCCATACTGTTTTTTTCTCTCCTTTGCACCCCTGTATCTTTACTTGCACATTCATCTTCTGCACATCTATCACTCCAGTGTTTAATTGCTAAATTGTAATTACTCTGCCATTATGGCCTATTTATTGCCTTACCTCCCTTGTCTTACATTATTTGCACACACTGTTTATATACTTTTTCTATTGTGTTATTGACTGTATGTTTGTTTATTCCATGTGTAACTCTGTGTTGTTTTTTGTGTCACAATACTTTGCTTTATCTTGGCCAACTAGCCTACCTGGATTAATAAAGGTGAAATAAAAAATACATTTAAAAAATGTACTGTCAGGGCCCAGGTCTAGCAGAATCTGTGCAGAAGATTTAGATGCTGCTGTAGGCCCTCCTTGGTTGGTGACAAAAGCACCAGATCATCAGCAAACAGTAGACATTTGACTTCAGATTCTAGTAGGGTGTGGTCGGGTGCTGCAGACTGTTCTAGTGCTCTCGCCAATTCGTTGATATATATGTTTAAGAGGGTGGGGCTTAAGCTGCATCCCTGTCTCACCCCACGGCCCTGTGGGAAGAAATGTGTGTTTTTTGCCAATTTTAACCACACACTTGTTGTTTGTGTACATGGATTTTATAATGTTGTATGTTTTCCCCCAACACCACCCTCAATTTGTATAGCAGACCCTCATGCCAATTTGAGTTGAAGGATTTGTTTTAAATCAACAAAGCATGAGAAGACTTTGCCTTTGTTTTGGTTTGTTTGTTTGTCAATTAGGGTGTGCAGGGTGAATATGTGGTCTGTCGTATGATAATTTGGTAAAAAGCCAATTTTACATATGCTCAGGACATTGTTTTCACTGAGACAATGTATTAGTCTGCTGTTAATGATAATGCAGAGGATTTTCCCAAGGTTGCAGTTGACTAATATCTCACAGTAGTTATTGGTGTCACATTTGTCTCCACTTTTCGGATTGGGGTGATCAGTCCTTGGTTCCAAAGATTGGGGAAGATGCCAGAGCTAAGGATGATGTTAAGGAGTTTAAGTATAGGCAATTGGAATTTGTTGTCTGTATATTTTATAATTTCATTGAGGATACCATCAACACCACAGGCCTTTTTGGGTTGGAGGGTTTTTATTTTGTCCTGTAGTTCATTCAATGTAATTGGATAATCCAGTGGGTTCTGGTAGTCTTTAATAGTTAATATTGATCATGTATATGTTTTTGCTTTTTGTTCTTTGCTGTTTGTTCTCCATTTCAGATAGATAATTCTTCGTGTTGTTTGTTTAGTGTTTCCCAATTTCTCAGAAGTGGTTAGAGTCTATAGATTCTTCAATTACATTGAGCTGATTTCTGACGTGCTGTTCCTTCTTTTTCCATAGTGTATTTCTGTATTGTTTTAGTGATTCACAATAGTGAATGCATAGACTCAGGTTTTCTGGGTCTCTAAATTTTTGGTTGGACAGGTTTCTCAATTTCTTTCTTAGATTTTTGCATTCTTCATCAAACCATTTGTCATAGTTGTTCATTTTCTTCACAACATATAAACCGGATTCAATTAAAGGGGAAATCTGGGATTGATATATACATTTTTGAACTTATGATAGCTATATATTATTTAAGCAAATTTATGTTTGAAATGTTTAGATTTGATAGGGAAGCTGAGAGGTCAAATATACTGTTTAGATTTTCTACTGCCAAGTTTAAACTTTCACAATTACTGTGGAGGGTGTCAGAACCTGAGGGTGTCAGGTTCTTGTCCGGTTCTGGCATTTAGGTTGCCACAGACTAGTACATGTCTCTGGGCCTGGAAATGATTGATTTTACCACAGGCTGATGTGTTCAAGACACTGAGGTCGTTAATGCTTGAACAGCTACTGTATGTGCTCAGAGGCGTCATGCCTCACATCACGCGTCACTCTTAGAAAAAAAGGTGCTATCTAGAACTTAAAGGGTCCTTCGGTTGTCCCCATAGGATAACCCTTTGAAGAACCCTTTTGGTTCCAGGTATGACCCTATTGGATTCCATGTAGAAACTTTTCCCCAGAGACTGCTACGTGGAACCAAAAATAGTTATCCTATCGGGACAGCCAAATAATCCTTTTGGAACACCTTTCTTTAAGAGTGTAGGTAGCACAGGGACACATTCCCCCTCAGATTAGTCCTGTTTAAAAAAAAGTTGTATTTGTTGATGTTTCACTGTAATACTAATAGCCACCTAGCAATTTTATGAAGTTGGCTTTAGCTAGCCCAGATTGGGAACCTATCTCCCAACCTCAACTAGCTACAATAATCAATTTCAGGCTATACACTAAAACAATTGGTTGTATATAGTGCCAAATAAGGGTTATTTGGCTTGTAACCATAGCTGAAGCCGTTTTGGTGCAATATGGAGGGTTTATAAAAAAACATGGTCATAAAGTTCTGGTAGGTTGGTAGAATTAGCAAGCAATTATGACATTAACTGAATAAATACAATATTTTACCCAGATTTTAGCAGAGATGCAGAGAAGAATATTAAGTTTATTTCAAACTTTAACCTTCAGTTAGATAGATACAGACAGCTAAAGAGGTATGCTAAGATATGCAGAAAAATATCAATATTTTTTACATAGAATTAAGTATAATGATTATGGCACTAGATTGCCGTAAAAATCTGTTTCAGGTGTTTAAAAAATGTAAAATTAACCAACTTCTAGACGGGGGTCCTAGCTCCACTCTGGACTACCCCCCAGCCATTCTAATCTTACTTTGTGCCCCCTCAGATTTCTGGGGTTTCTGATGACCCGGTGCACAGTCCAGAGGGTATGCACCTTACTTTTCACCACAGTGTTTCTTTATCCTGGTCCTAGAGACCCAAAGGTGTGAAGGTTTTTTTCTGCTCACCTGATTCCACCAATAAAAGTTTTTTTTGCACTCTCATACCTTTCACCTCTGTCTCTCTCTATCCAATAAACATACCAAAAACCTATGAGGTCATGACATAGGTAATTTAAGGAGAGCTAAAAGAACACACTGTTCAACAACTAAGACCTTTTGAAATGAAAAAGTTCCACTACTTATAGTATGTTCTAAGTGACATAAAAAGCACTCAGTTGTCTGTTAGACAACAACAAAATTGACTTATTGATAGTGATATAACCTTCCTTCTAATAGAGCAGACTGATGAGCACAGCAGGACCCGGCTGGAGCATTAAATGTCAAAGATGACAATTGGAAATCAAAGCACTCAGCAATGGGAACAAAAGCATCTGTGTTAAGAGTCTCATTTTAGACAGTAGAGAGGGAGACAAAAAGTAAGGGCATTGACAGAATAGGCTCGACCAGACTCTGGCAGATAACACTGAACTTGAAATTATATTGGTATGGAGAAAGTCGCAACATATAAACCGGATTCAATTAAAGGGGAAATCTGGGATTGATATATACATTTTGGGACTTATGATAGCTATATATTATTTAAGCAATAAGGGCCGAGAAGGTGTTCGTATATGGCCAATAAACCATGGCTAAGGGATGTTCTTAAGCGCAACGCAACGCAAGGTGCTTTATTGCTATTATAAACTGGTTATTAATGTAATTAGAACAGTAAAAAGTATATTTTTTGTCATACCTGTGGTATACGTTCTGATATAACACATATTTCAGCCAATCAGCATTCAGGGCTCGAACCACCCGGTTTATAATGAAGAATATAGCGTATTAATGTGTCATGAGCTGAGTTCCACTGTCTTACCCCATCAGACCCCTAACTATAACCTTGCTTTACTCCATTGCTTGTAAAAAATGTAATAAAAAAACCTTATAGCTTCAAAACATTGTTAAAACGACAATTTCTTCTCACCCTGACAATTTCTTCTCACCTTTTTTATTTGTATTAAAATTTTGATTGAATATCCGAAACATACAATATACTTGCAGTGAAGCCGCTCAACAACTACATCATACCTGTCATCCAACAGACTCCCATTCAGAGCAACACACAGAAGCATCCAGGGTCAATGCCCTGCTCAAGGGCACGTTGACAGATCTCCCATCAGGCCAAAAGACGTGAACCCGAACCCTCCAAGATCCCCCCACAGTTCACCAATGGCTGTCCCTCAACCATTCGAGACCCCTCCCACAGCCAAGAAGAAAAATGTAAAATACAATTAATTCCATTCCCCACCCTCAAGAACCCTCCAATGCACCAACAGAATGAACCGAAGAGAAAAAAAGACAGAAGAAAACAGCAAACAACAATGCAAAATAAAAATAAAATACATTTAAAACAAGGACATCAAGGACAACTAAAATCATAACAGCAATGCCAACTGTATATGTTTGTGTGCATGTCTGGCACTATTACATGTTTATGTGTGTTCTTGTATGCATTTATTTGAATGAGAGTGTGTGTATATGCATGTGTACAAACACCTGCACGGCATCAGCCTCAGGCAAACCGGCATTAGTTGTAAAAACACTGCCCCTCAGTGTTATTCAAACATACTGACTGTACACTCTCAGTCAGTAGCCATATGGGTAGGCTACGCTACTCCCCTGGATAGGCCTTGAGTTGGACAGTGAACGGGTTGTTTGTTGAATGAACATCTCCTGATCAATCCATCCCTGCGTCTCATATATTATATTACAAAATGACTTATTATTATGATATTACAGCTGTTATGATCGGCACATTTCAGTGATGAATACGCCTGTACCTTGCAAATCACCTCATCATCTATTTATCACGCTATCGTAGGACATCTGTAAATTATCCAAAATGTTGTGATGTAATTGGCTACTGGGATATTTTTTAGAACAATACTATGGTGCCTGGTAAAGGATTTCATAGAATGATCTAAAATGCTAACCATGTGTGCAAGGTTTGCAGTTCCAGTGCACTCAGTCGCATCGATTCCTATGCCACCAGTTTAGCGAGTTGTCCCCCCAGTGATGTCACAGAGCAATTGACAGAAACCAACAGTTTTTCAGAATGTCTCTACAAATGCACATACAAAGTATTGTAATTGTATTTTTTTTATAAGCTGAAATGTAATTTAAATTGGTTGTGAATAGGTGACTTTGTTTCAAAAAGTCATTTTAACAAAAAGATAATATGCCTACTAGTATATTCCCTGCTATTATCTGTGTGAAAGCAAAGACGAGAAACACCTTGACTCAAACTACTCCCTGCAAATAGGCTATGCATTTTGCACTCCCACAAAAATATGTAGGGCCTCCACTGTGAGTTTCACTGTGTATCTTACAGACTCCATCATGCAGGGTCACACATTTCATAAAGAATATTCCTTACCTCTAAAACCCCTTTCAAGGACGTCTCAGAGGCGTGGTGTACAGTGGGAGGAGAGGAGGGAAAAGTGTCATATGGATGCCCTCCAGTTCAGCTTGCCATCTCAATCAGCTCCCTAAATCAAATCTGCTACATCAGTCACGCTCAAATAGCATGGACATCATATACCTGTAAGACATTTGGGGGGGATATTATATATTATCCTCAGACAGTACAAGTCATTCCCGATCCATGATGACATGAATCTCTTGATTTAGAGGTAGCAGGCAAGCGGGTAAAACAAAAGTTCTGGTTGATGTGTTGTTATTGTTGATGCAAAATTATGTCAGATAACCAGATAGATTACACCCAGGTAAAGATATATTTCTGGACACAAAAATTATGTCTAAACACAAAACCGGGTAAGTAAGTAAGCCTTGGACAAGTTAGCTTTGTCAGTGCCAGACCAGTCACGTCTGTAGCGTGAGGCAGCTTGATGTACAAGTACACTGCCTGGACAGGATGCTAGTCTATCACAGAGCCTTTCCCCCTAATTCATCTCTTTAATGCTGTGTGCCAAGCAGAGACATCAGGTCCCATTCTTGGAGTCTTCGGTATTACTCAACCCTGGTGTCCAACCAAATCTCAGGTTGGACACCAAACCAAAAAGCCTCTGAAAAAACTGTGACAAACCCCAATTGTCCCCATGTTGGGGAATAAGAGATTTGAACATCTGGTTTTGAGATAAAATATGGTCACCAATTTTTGTCAGATCTTTCATCTTATGGTTGCACTCTAAACATACGCAAATTCCCATTGGTACAGTACACAGCCATTTTAAAAGTGCAGGGCTTGTGCAACGTGCCATAGATTATGACATTGCCAGCAGTAAGACTTGAAAGTGTAACGGACGTAATACGTAGTGGACCAAGGCGCAGCGGGTTGAGTGCTCATAATTACTTTTATTGAACACAAACAAAACAAGAAAACGATCGAACGAACAGGATTGCAGGCTAAAACACACAGCTATGCAACCACAACTTCCCACAAAGGGACAGGTGAAAACAGGCTACCTAAGTATGACTTCAATCAGCAACAACGAAGTACAGCTGTTCCTGATTGAGAGCCATACCAGGCCAACAAAGAAATACACAACATAGACAGAGCATAGAAATACGAAATATAGAACATAACCCAAAAACCCCGGAATACACTAACCAAACACCCCTCTACATAAACACATATACTAACAAACCCCGAACCACATAAAACAAATACCCCCCTGCCACGTCCTGACCAAACTACAATAACAAATAACCCCTTTACTGGTCAGAACGTGACAGAAAGCCAACTGTCCAATATTTTAAAACACTGCTGTGCCTACGCGTACACATTTGGACAATGATAAACCCTTAATCCCATCTGCTTGCTGGTCACTGGTGTTTCTGACAGACCGCTTCACCTCAGATCTGATCATTGGATCCTTTCAGTCATTATTCCCCTGTCAACATTTGCACTGTAAGAGAGATGACTGGTGTGAAAGAAAGGCGATTGATGCAAGCTGAGATGATCTACAATTCTGGTTCTGTATGACATGACCGAGGAAAGGGCAAGGGCAAAGTAATGAGAAATTACAGCCTCCTGCAGGCTTTCAAAGTATGATTCTAAACACGTGATTCCAAAAGGTACACTCTTAGAAAAAAGTGTTGCAAAAGGGTTCAACGGCTGTCCCCATAGGATAACCCTTTTTTTGTTCCAGGTAAAACTCTTTTGGGTTCCATCTAGAACCCTCTGTAGAAAGGGTTCTACATCCAACCAAAAAAAAGTTATTCAAAGGCATCTCCTGTGGGGACAGCCGAAGAACCCTTTAAGCTTCTAGATAGCTTTTTTAAGTGCCATATCAGCATCCCTAAAACAGTTCCTGTGCCCATTTTAGCCCACTTTCATCCAAAACTTTCTCATTCTCATCTGCAGATACAAACCATATTAGCATATATATTGTGCTGCCCCTCTGTGCCTCGGAGCAGAGCCAACATGGGTGTTTGTTCAAATGATATTTTTCTCTTCTGATTCTCCCAGCACAGCTCTCTACATTAGAGTCCCTGCTTTGGCGTTTAGAACTGTCATATTCAGTCAGTCTCACATACCGATATACATATTAGTAATAATAACTTGGTTGTTATTGTTGAACATGTGGGTGGTAATAAAAAATTGCAAAACTCTACAGCCAACTTAATTTGGCAACTTTAGAATGACAGCAGAGTGGTTGGTTTATGTTTTAAATGTAATATTTAATCATATTTGATTTGTTCACATTTTTTAAAACACTACTTAGAAAACCTAGACTGGCTTAGTACTGCTTCTTACCATATCATAATCCAAAATACAGTAGTTTCAAGGACATAAAGAAGTTTTCTATTGCTAATGTTTTTTGCTACTGTTGTCAACCTCACAAATGAGAACCAAACGTAATTCAAGAAGTTGTGTACACAACAACAGCCGGACAGCTAGTCGCTTAAAAATGTGAATTAGCTGTAAAGATGCTAATAAGCAGCATCAAGTGGCGTTCTAGATGTATTTGTATTTATTATGGATCCCCATTACCTGCTGCCAAGGTAGCAGCTACTCTTCCTAGTGTCCAGCAAAATTAACGCAGACATACAATTTTAAAAACATTATATTACAATACATTCACGACAGATTTCACAACACATTGAGTGTGCGCCCTCAAGTCCTTACTCTACTACCACATATCTATAACCCAAATCCATATGTACGTGTGTGTATAGTGTTACCGTGTGTGTGTATGCATGTCTGTGCCTAAGTTTGTGTTGCTTAACAGTAACCATTGTTCTATAAGGTGTATTTGTATTCGTTTTTATAATCTAATTCTACAGCTTGCATGAGTTACTTAATGTGGAATAGAGTTCCATGTAATCATGGCTCTATGTACTATTGTGCACCTCCCATAGTCGGGGGGACTGTGAAAAGACCTCTGGTGGCATGTTTTGTGGGGTATACATGGGTTTTCGAGCTGTGTGCCAGTAGTGCATAACAGACAGCTCGGTGCATTCAACATGTCACCTCTCACAAATACAAGTAGTGATGAAGTCAATCTCTCCTCCACTTTGAGCCAGGAGAGATAGACATGTATATGATTAATGTTATCTCTCTGTGTACATATAAGGGCCAGCCGTGCTGCCCCGTTATGAGCCAATTGCAATTTTCCTAAGTCCGTCTTTGTGATACCTGACCACACGACTGAACAGTAGTCCAGGTGCGACAAAATTAGGGCCTGCAGGACCTGCCTTGTTGATAGTGTTGTTAAGAAGGCAGAGCAGTGTTTTATTATGGGACAGACTTCTCCCCATTTTAGCTACTGTTGTATCAATATGTTTTGACCATGACAGTTTACAATCCAGGGTTACTCCAAGCAGTTTAGTCACCTCAACTTGCTCAATTTTACTACAAATCACTACAAAACTTATTGTATGACCTCTTATTTTTGTATTTGTATTTAGGTGCTGCCTTGCAGCAGCTACTCTTCCTGGGGTCCAAATTCATTATGGCACTTGCATTTTATATACAACAAAACATAAATCAGTACATCATAACATCTTGTTACAAAACTTATTGTATGACCTCTTATTTTTGTATTTGTATTTAGGTGCTGCCTTGCAGCAGCTACTCTTCCTGGGGTCCAAACACATTATGGCACTTGCATTTTATATACAACAAAACATAAATCAGTACATCATAACATTATTTAGGTGCTGCACCACTACATATCATTCCTGTGCTGTGCACTATAACTTTGGTTTTCCTTGATATGGCTACTATATTGTGATCAATCACATCCGATGGATTTGGATACTGATCTAAATACATTTTCTGCAGCATTGGTAAATATGTGATCAATACATGTTGATGATTTAATTCCTGTGCTGTTTGTAACTACCCTGGTAGGTTGACTGATAACTTGAACCAGGTTGCAGGTATTAATTACAGTTTGAAGCCTGATGATAGCCAGTCAATATTTAAATCACCTAGAAAATATACCTCTCTGTTGATATCACATACTGTCACGTGTGCTCCCTCTCCGGCCTCTTGGTCACCAGGCTGCTCGTTATGGCGTAAACATGTCACCATCAAACTACACACAATACCCCATAATGACAAAGCAAAAACTGTTTGTTAGAAAATGTATAAAGAAAATCTGAAATATCACATTTACATAAGTATTCAGACCTTTTACTCTGTACTTTTTTGAAGTACCTTTGGCATCGACTACAGCCTTGAGTCTTCTTGGGTATGCCTCTACAAGCTTGGCACACCTGTATTTGGGGAGTTTTTCCTATTCTTCTCAAGCTCTGTCAGGTTGGATGGGGAGCGTTGCTGCACAGCTATTTTCAGGTATTCAGAGATGATTAATCGGGTTCAAGTCCAGGCTCTGGCTAGGCCACACAAGGACATGTCCCGAAGCCACTCCTGCATTGTTTTGGCTGTGTGCTTAGGGTGGTCGTCCTGTTGGAAGGTGAACCTTCACCCCAATCAAATCAAGTAAATGTATATAGCCCTTCTTACATCAGCTGATATCTCAAAGGTCTGTACAGAAACCCAGCCTAAAACCCCAAACAGCAAGTAATGCAGGTGTAGAAGCACGGTGGCTAGGAAAAACTCCTTAGAAAGGCCAAAACCTAGGAAGAAACCTAGAGAGGAACCAGGCTATGAGGGGTGGCCAGTCCTCTTCTGGCTGTGCCAGGTGGAGATTATAACAGAACATGGGCAAGATGTTCAAATGTTCATAAATGACCAGCATGGTCAAATAATAATAATCACAGTAGTTGTCGAGGGTGCAACAAGTCAGCACCTCAGGAGTAAATGTCAGTTGGCTTTCCATAGCCGATCATTGAGAGGATCTCTACCGCTCCTGCTGTCTCTAGAGAGTTGAAAACAGCCGGTCTGGGACAGGTAGCACGTCCGGTGAACAGGTCAGGGTTCTATAGCCACAGGCAGAACAGTTGAAACTGGAGCAGCAGCACGGCCAGCTGGACTGGGGACAGCAAGGAGTCATCATGCCAGGTAGTCCTGAGGCATGGTCCTAGGGCTCAGGTCCTCCGAGAGAGAAAAGAGAGAAAGAGAGAAAAAAAAAGAAAGAGAGAAAGAGAGCGAGAAAGAGAGCGAGAAAGAGAGAAAGAGAGCGAGAAAGAGAGAGAGAAAGAGAGCGAGAAAGAGAGCGAGAAAGAAAGAGAATTAGAGAGAGCATACTTCAATACACACAGGACACCAGATAAGACAGGATGAATACTCCAGATATAACAGACTGACCTAGCCCCCCGACACATGAACTACTGCAGCATAAATACTGGAGGCTGAGACAGCAGGGGAGACACTGTGGCCCAGTCCGACGATACCCCCGGACAGGGCCAAACAGGCAGGATATAACCCCACCCACTTTGCCAAAGCACAGCTCCCACACCACTAGAGGGATATCTTCAACCCACAACTTACCATCCTGAGACAAGGCCGAGATTTAATGTTCCTTTGTTAGTATAATCTTGATCGTAGGTCATCCATTTTATTTTCCAATGATTGCGATTTTTCTCTGTCTTTTCTTCAATGTAAATGACGGGGATTTGGGCCCGTTCCCGAGAAAGCAGTATATCCTTCGCGTCAGACTCGTTAAAAGAAAAAATTCTTATAGTTTGAGGTGAGTAATCGCTGTTCTGATGTCCAGAAGATATTTTCGGTCATAAGAGATGGTAGCAGCAACATTATGTACTAAATAAGTAAAAAAATAAGTTAAACAATGCAAAAATGTTTATAAAATAGCACAGTTGGTTAGGAGCACGTAAAACGGCAGCCATCCCCTCCGGTGCCATTCTGTGTAACGGCTGTCTTCATAAATGGACCAAGGCGCAGCAGGTATGTGAATACTCATCTTTAATTACAAATAAGGAGTAAAGCATCCACTTAACAATACAATAAAGGTGACAACAGCTACAGTTCTGCAGGCTAGAAACGCAGTGCAAAAACAACCACCCACAACCCCAAAGAAAAACACACACACCTATATAGGACTTCCAATCAAAGGCAACTCAACACACCTGCCTTCAATTGGAAGTCCCAATCAACAACACAAACATTCCCAACACAAACATGCCACGTCCTGACCCCAAAACTAAAACACTAGCTCCATCTGCTGGTCAGGACGTGACAGTACCCCCCCCCCCCCTCGGGGTGCAGACCCCGGAATGCACCTACCAACAGAAAAACACCAACAAAAAACCCATAAACAATAACCCCTAAACAATAAGGGAGGGAAGGGAGGGTGGCTGCCGTCACCGACGGCACTGTGCTACACCCTCCCTCCCCAACCCACCTATCCTGGAGGTGGCTCAGGTGCAGGCCGTGGACCTCGCTCCACCTTCGGCGTCGCCCACTTTGATGGCGCCGATAGCTGCGCCGGGCAGACGGGCCACTCGGGCTGACCCTGGCAGACGGACCACTCGGGCTGGACCGGAGGACAGGAGGGCCCCTCGGGCTGGGCCGGGGGACAGGAGGGCCCCTCGGGCTGGGCCGGGGGGCAGGAGGGCCCCTCGGGCTGGGCCGGGGGGCAGGAGGGCCCCTCAGGCTGGCCGCTGGACCGGAGGGCAGGAGGGCCACTCGGGCTGGACCGGAGGGCAGGAGGGCCACTCGGGCTTGGCCGGAGGACAGGAGGGCCACTCGGGTTGGGCCGGAGGGCAGGAGGGCCACTCGGGCTGGGCCGGAGGGCAGGAGGGCCACTCGGGCTGGGCCGGAGGGCAGGAGGGCCACTCGGGCTGGGCCGGAGGACAGGAGGACCACTCTGGCAGATCCTGACAGGCAGGGCACCCTGGCAGATCAGGGCAGGCGGGCACCTCTGACAGAACCGGGCAGTCGGGCACCTCTGGCAGAACCGGGCAGTCGGGCCACCCTGGCAGAACCGGGCAGTCGGGCCACCCTGGCAGAACCGGGCAGTCGGGCCACTCTGGCAGAACCGGGCAGTCGGGCCACTCTGGCAGAACCGGGCAGTCGGGCCACTCTGGCGGCTTCTGACTAGCGGGCGGCTCTGGCGGCTCCTGACTGGCGGGCGGCTCTGGTGACTCCTGACTGGCGGGCAGCTCTGGTGACTCCTGACTGGCGGGCAGCTCTGGTGACTCCTGACTGGTGGGCAGCTCTGGTGACTGTTGACTGGCGGGCAGCTCTGGTGACTGTTGACTGGCGGGCAGCTCTGGTGACTGTTGACTGGCGGGCAGCTCTGGTGACTGTTGACTGGCGGGCAGCTCTGGTGACTGTTGACTGGCGGGCAGCTCTGGTGACTGTTGACTGGCAAGGCTGGGCTGACACACTAGACTCCTGATGCGTGGGGCTGGTATTGGACATGCCAGCCTGGAGACACGCACCTACATGCTAGTGCGTCTAGCGGGAAACACCGGACCGAAAGGGCGCACTGGCGGTCTTGAGTGCAGGGTTGGCTTCACCCCTTCCGGCTCGATGCTCACCTTGCCCTGGCACCTGCGGGGCGCTGGTACCGGGCGGACTGGGCTGTGCGTCCGTATAGGCGAAATGGTGCGTACCTCAGCGTAACATGGCGCCCTCCACCTCATACGCACCTCCCTGTAGGCACGGGTAGCTGGCTTACGGCTCTTCCCTGGCCTGGCCAAGCTACCCGTGTGCCCCCCCCAAAAAATTATTGGGGGTGCCTCTCGGGTTTCCTAGCCAACCGTGTTCCAGCATAACGTTCCCGTTGATTCCTCTGTCCAGCTGCCTCCACTCTCCTGAGTGCCTCCACCTGTTCCCATGGGAGGCGATCCCTTCCGGCCAGGATCTCTTCCCAGGTGTAGGCTCCCTTACCGTCCAGGACGTCCTCCCATGTCCATTCTTCCCTTTTCTTCTCCTGTGGCTTCCTCCTCTTCTGCTGCTTGGTCCTGGTTTGGTGGGTGGTTCTGTAACGGCTGTCTTCATAAATGGACCAAGGCGCAGCAGGTATGTGAATACTCATCTTTAATTACAAATAAGGAGTAAAGCATCCACTTAACAATACAATAAAGGTGACAACAGCTACAGTTCTGCAGGCTAGAAATGCAGTGCAAAAACAACCACCCACAACCCCAAAGAAAAACACACACACCTATATAGGACTTCCAATCAAAGGCAACTCAACACACCTGCCTTCAATTGGAAGTCCCAATCAACCACACAAACATTCCCAACACAAACATGCCACGTCCTGACCCCAAAACTAAAACACTAGCTCCATCTGCTGGTCAGGACGTGACAGTCTGTCCTGGCAAACTCCAAGGGGCAAACTCCAAGGGGCTATCATGTTCCTTTTACAGAGGAGTGTCTTCCGTCTGGCCACTCTAACATAAAATTCTGATTGGTGAAGTGCTGCTGAGATGGTTGTCCTTCTGGAAGGTTCTCCCATCTTCACAGAGGAACTCTGGAGCTCTGTCATAGTGACCATCTGGTTCTTCTTCACATCGTGACCAAGGCCCTTCTCCCCAGTTGCTCAGTTTGGCCGGGCGGCCAGCTCTAGGAAGAGTCTTGGTGGTTCCAAACTTCATCCGTTTAAGAATGATGGAGGATAGTGTTCTTGGGGACCTTCAATCCTGCAGAAATGTTTTGGTACCCTTCCCCAGATTGTGCCTTGACACAATCCTGTCTCGGAGCTCAATGGACAATTCCTTCGACCTCATGGCTTGGTTTTTCGTCGGACATTCAATGTCAACTGTGCAACCTTATATAGACAGGTGTGTGCCTTTCCAAATCATGTGCAATCAATTGAATTTACCACAGGTGGACTCCAATGAAGTTGTAGAAACATCTCAACATGATCCATGGAAACAGGATGCACCTGAGCTCAATTTTGAATCTCATAGCAAAGGGTCGGAATACTTAGGTAAATAAGGTATTTCAGTTTATTTTTTTATAAACTTGCTAACATTTCTAACAACCTGTTTTCGCTTTGTCACCTAATCCGTAGATTATTGGTGTCCTTCGTGGTTTCTTTGCAGCAATTCAACCACGAAGGCCTGATTCACACAGTCTCCTCTGAACAGTTAATGTTGAGATATGTCTGTTACTTGAACTCTGTGAAGCATTTATTTGGTCTGCAATTTCTGAAGCTGGTAACTCTAATGAACGTATCAAATCAAATCCAATTTATTTATATAGCCCTTCGTACATCAGCTGAAATCTCATAGTGCTGTACAGAAACCCAGCCTAAAACCCCAAACAGCAAGCAATGCATGTGAAAGAAGCACGGTGGCTGGGAAAAACTCCCTAGGAAAAACTCCTGAGAAAGGCCAAAAACCTAGGAAGAAACCTAGAGAGGAACCAGGCTATGAGGGGTGGCCAGTCCTCTTCTGGCTGTGCCGGGTGGATATTATAACAGAACATGGTCAAGATGTTAAAATGTTCGTAAATGACCAGCATGGTCAAATAATAATAATCATAGTAATTGTCGAGGGTGCAACAAGCACATCCGGTGAACAGGTCAGGGTTCCGTAGCCGCAGGCAGAACAGTTGAAACTGGAGCAGCAGCATGGCCAGGTGGACTGGGGACAGCAAGGAGTCATCATGCCAGGTAGTCCTGAGGCATGGTCCTAGGGCTCAGGTCCTCCGAGAGAAAGAAAGAAAGAGAGAAAGAGAGAATTAGAGAGAGCATATTTACATTCACACAGGACACCGGATAAGACAAGAGAATACTCCAGATGTAACAGACTGACCCTAGCCCCCCGACACATAAACTACTGCAGCATAAATACTGGAGGCTGAGACAGGAGGGATCAGAAGACACTGTGGCCCCATCCGATGATACCCCCGGACAGGGCCAAACAGGCAGGATATAACCCCACCCACTTTGCCAAAGCACAGCCCCCACACCACTAGAGGGATATCTACAACCACCAACTTACCGTCCGAAGACAAGGCCGAGTATAGCCCACAAAGATGTCCGCCACGGCACAACCCAAGGGGGGGGCGCCAACCCAGACAGGAAGACCACGTCAGTGGCTCAACCTACTCAAGTGACGCACCCCTCCCATGGACGGCATGGAAGAACACCAGTAAGTCAGTGACTCAGCCCCTGTAAAAGGGTTAGAGGCAGAGAATCCCAGTGGGAAGAGGGGAACCGACAAGGCAGAGACAGCAAGGGCGGTTCGTTGCTCCAGCCTTTCCGTTCACCTTCACACTCCTGGGCCAGACTATACTTAATCATAGGACCTACTGAAGAGATAAGTCTTCAGTAAAGACTTAAAGGTTGAGACTGAGTCTGCGTCTCTCACATGGGTAGGCAGACCATTCCATAAAAATGGAGCTCTATAGGAGAAAGCCCTACCTCCAGCCGTTTGCTTAGAAATTCTAGGGACAATTAGGAGGCCTGCGTCTTGTGACCGTAGCGTACGTGTAGGTATGTACGGCAGGACCAAATCGGAAAGATAGGTAGGAGCAAGCCCATGTAATGCTTTGTAGGTTAGCAGTAAAACCTTGAAATCAGCCCTTGCCTTAACAGGAAGCCAGTGTAGGGAGCCTAGCACTGGAGTAATATGATCAAATTTTTGATCCTCTGCAGCAGAGGTACCGCTGGGTCTTCCATTCCTGTGGCGGTCCTCATGGGAGCCAGTTTCATCATAGCGGTTGATGGTTTTTGCAACTGCACTTGAAGAAATGTTCAAAGTTCTTGAAATTTTCCAGATTGGCTAACCTTCATGTCTTAAAGTAATGATGGACTGTTGTTTCTATTTGCTTATTTGAGCTGTTCTTGAAATAATATGGAATTGGTCTTTTACCAAATAGGGCTTTATTCTGTATACCACCCCTACCTTGTCACAACACAACTGATTGACTCAAACGTATTAAGAGGGAAAGCAATTCCACAAATTAACTTTTAAGAAGGTACACCTGTTAATTAACTGATATGCATTCCAGATGGCTACCTCATGAAGCTGGTTAAGAGAATGCCAAGAGTGTGCAAAGCTGTCAAAGGGAAGAGTGGCTACTTTGAAGAATCTCAAATATAAAATATATTTGGATTCGTTTAAAAAATGTTGGTTACTACATGATTCCATATGTGTTATTTTCTAGTTTTTATGTCTTCACTATTATTCTACAATGTAGAAAATAGTAAAAATAAAGAAAATCCCTTGAATGAGTAGGTGTTCTAAATCTTTTGACCGGTAGTGTATGGGGCAGGATTTTTTTTGCCACTACAGCTGTGAAAGAATAGATTCCAAAGGATACTTAAGAAAAAGGGAAAACTGGAGGTAGATTTGAACTGTGGTGGGAGAATCCTCACACGGGGCACAAATTGCCTAGGGGATTCTTCTCACACAGGGTGTACTATTTGTGTTTAGCATTGTCCTATTTGTAAGGATGTGTTATTCTGAAAATTCCTAAACAATGGATAACTAAGTAAAGCCAACTTAATCCCCATCTAAAAACAAGCACTAATATATTCTGGGATGCTGGCCTTCTAGACAGAGTTCCTCTTTCCAGTGTCTGGGTTCTTTTGCCCATCTTAATCTTTTCTTTTTATTGGCCAGTCTGAGATATGGCTTTTTCTTTGCAACTCTGCCTAGAAGGCCAGCATCCCGGAGTCACCTCTTCATTGTTGACTTTGAGACATGTGTTTTGCGGGTACTATTTAATGAAGCTACCATTTGAGGACTTGTGAGGCGTCTGTTTTTTAAACTAGACACTCTAATTTACTTGTCCTCTTGATCAGTTGTGCAACTTTTTAGAGACAGTTTGTGCCGTTCTGTGTAGGGAGTAGTACATAGCGTTGTACGAGATCTTTAGTTTCTTGGCAATTTCTCGCATGGAATAGCCTTCATTTCTCAGAATAAGAATAGATTGACAAGTTTCAGAATTAAGTTCTTTGTTTCTGTTCATTTTGAGCCTATTATCGAACCCACAAATGCCGATGCTCCAGATACTCAACTAGTCTAAAGAAGGCCAGTTTTATTGCTTTTTAATCAGAACCACAGTTTTCAGCTGTGCTAATATAATTGCAAAAGGGTTTTCTAATGTTCAATTAGCCTTTTAAAATGATAAACTTGGATTAGCTAACACAACGTGCCATTGGAACACAGGAGTGATCGTTGCTGATACTGGGCCTCTGTACGCCTATGTAGATATTCCATAAAAAATTCCAGCTACAATAGTAATTTACAACATTGACCATGTCTACATTATATTTCTGATCAATTTTATGTTATTTTAAATGGACCAAAAAAATTGTTTTTCTTTCAAAAACAAGGACATTTCTAAGTGACCCCAAACTGTTGAACGGTAGTGTATATGTGCCTAATTTTCCACATACCAATCATAACATGACTTCAAGCTTACATAGAAGCAATATCTGCTTTATTTACACAATCTTCGCATGCCTGAAGAAAGTCATTATTCAGATTTGATTAAATAACATTGATGCCTTTCTATGAAATAAAAAACCTTGGTTCTCTGTGACAATTGTCTACCCACATTATTCCACTTTCTTCCCAATTGTTTTTTTTTTTCAATTCACATTTTTCCTGAAACACAATAGAATTCACATTTGTCAATGTGGTAAAGAAACAATTGTTTCCCTCAGACAGCAAATTACACCCACAATATGCTCAGAGAATCAATTGCCTGGGCCTACAAAATAGTGTAGGTTTAACACAGAGAAAAAGTGAAAAGGATGCTCGACAGAAAGGGGTAAAAATAATAATTGAGTGCTGTTGTAGGCTACTAGAGTAACTTCAGTATGATTATTTGACATTGACTAGTCGGTGGGTAAAATACTTCCTTTTAATTTTACATTGATTGGATTAGCTGATATCATGTGTTCATCAATCATAATGAATGGCAATAACTATCCATTGTACAAAAGATCCTCCTTGATACTGCTTTAGTTGTAATGACATTAAATCAATTAACTCTTTCCGAATAGGACCATACAGTATTCTGCCAGCTTGCTAAATGTGCAGTAGAAATGCTGAATAAGGAGGAATAGATATTGAAGGGATAATGTACTCTGGAATTTCTGGTTTTGTTGAACTGTTGGGCATTTGTGCAGACTCCTGACAGGTGTAGCAATTGAATGGGGTGGGGGGAGGAATAGAAAAAAAGCAAGTGAGTGAGAAGGAGGGATTACTATTATTTGATTGCCATGCAAAGGTCTCTTTAAAACCATTTTTTGTTGTTGTTAGAGACCTTCTTTTATGTAAAAGTAGTATAAAATCATAATTAATGTACACCATTTAGCAGTTAGCTACTAAACAACCTACTCTTCATCAGAACATCCAAACCCCACTGGACTAACTCTCGCCTCACTTTCTGAGTTGAATAAACTTCTTCAAACAAGCCTAAATAAAAAGGGGTGCTGGGGGATTCCAGTCCGCTGAACACGCTCATCACTCTTGAAATCGATTGGTCCTTTCTCAGGTCCATGCAGATTGGCAGCCCATCCCCAAGCTGTAACTGGCCATGATTGAGATTCTGAGTGCACCCAGACTGGCTAGCCTACTGTATTCCCATCTCTCTCTCTAAAGAAAGAAAGGGCAGAGAAAAACACAAGACCTTGGTGGTGAACTGCATAAATCATGCAGCCCTGTCATAAGCGATAGCTCTGGATAAGAATCACTGAAACAGAGCAGGTAAACAGCAGTGCTAGAGAATGAAGGAAACATGAATGGTGCATGTTTTTTTTCCGTACACTGAAAGATTAGTACAGCTGGCTGAATTTTCTCCCAATAACATTACATAACATGTAGTTGGAGAATACAAATAGCATGCCTATGCTTTTTTTAACTGCTACAAATGTTTGACAAGTATACATTGCTCTTATGCATACAGCCAAATTGGGCCTAAGGATTGCAGAGTTCGGTTCCTCTTGACAGAGCTAGGATTTGTTCACAATACTGCACTCTGTATTCATAAGGAGAGCAGAGCATTCCTCATGTATGCAGAGATATTGCTGACTCGTAATTTATCAGCACTAGCGCTTGCCACCGAACAGAAATGAGGTGTGGTCATATGATAAAGCTAACGCTTGCTTACATGGTCTCCACCCTCCTCCACGGTATAGGGCCATCAGCACCACACAAATCAGCAGGCAGACCGTAACGAGAATTTTAATGTTTGTGCTTTTCTTATAACTCATTTCAGTCTTCTATTCATGTGCTGTTCTAAAAACCAATGTGTTCATGCAAGTGGTTGACTACAAATCACACCTATCAGTAGCTGTAATTTGCAGTCCAACAGTCCTGGTCACAACAGGCAATCACACTGATTTTGCTCTCATCTTACCTCCTCTGCCCTGTTGCGCAGGCTGCTTCCCTCTTTTATCCCAAAACACTCACTGGCTTAACGAGTTACGGTCTTGCCTCGTTGGGGCAGGAAGTCCATATAAAGCTTGGAGGTGGAGCCAACAGACTGACAGATATCTCCCCTCAATCACCACTTAAATGAATCCAAATATATTTTACATTTGAGATTCTTCAAAGTAGCCACATTTGCCGTGGTAACAGCTTTGCACACTCTCGGCATTCTCTCAACCAGCTTCATTAGGTAGTCACCTGGAATGCATTTCAATTAACAGGTGTGCCTTCTTAAAAGTTAATTTGTGGAATTTCTTTCCTTCTTAATGCGTTTGAGTCAATCAGTTGTGTTGTAACACAGTGTGTGTGTGTGTGTGTGTGTGTGTGTGTGTGTGTGGGGGGGGGGGGGGGGGGTATACAGAACATAGCCCTATTTGGTAAAAGACCAATTCCATATTATTTCAAGAACAGCTCAAATAAGCAAAGAGAAACAACAGTCCATCATTACTTTAAGACATGAAGGTTAGCCAATCTGGAAAATGTCAAGAACTTTGAAAGTTTCTTCAAGTGCAGTTGCAAAAACCATCAACCGCTATGATGAAACTGGCTCCCATGAGGACCGCCACAGGAATGGAAGACCCAGCGGTACCTCAGCTGCAGAGGATAAGTTCATTAGAGTTACCAGCCTCAGAAATTGTAGCCCAAGTAAATGCTTCAGAGTTCAAGAAACAGACACATCTCAACATCAACTGTTCAGAGGGGACTGCATGAAACAGGCCTTCATGGTCGAATTTCTACAAAGAAACCACTAGTAAAGGACATCAATAAGAATAAAACACCTGCTTGTGCCAAGAAACACGAGCAAAGGACATTAGACCGGTGGAAATGTGTCCTTAGGCCTGAGTCCAAATTGGAGATTTTTGGTTCCAACCACCGTGTCTTTGTGAGACGCGGTGTGGGTGAACAGATGATTTCCGCATGTGTATTTTTCACCGTAAGCATGGAGGAGGAGGAGGTGTTATGGTGTGGAGGTGCTTTGCTGCTGACACTGTCTGTGATTTATTTAGAATTCAAGGCACACTTAACCAGCATGTCTACTACAGCATTCTGCAGCAATACACCATCACATCTGGTTTGGGCTAAGTGGGACTATCATTTGTTTTTCAACAGGACAATGCCCCAACACACCTCCAGGCTGTGTAAGGGCTATTTTACCAAGAAGGAGAGTGATGTAGTGCTGCATCAGATGACTTGGCCTCCACAATCCCCTGACCTCAACCAAATTGAGATGGTTTGGGGTGAGTCGGACCACAGAGTGAAGGAAAAGCAGCCAACAAGTGCTCAGCATATGTGGGAACTCCTTCAAGACTGCTGGAAAAGCATTCCTGTCACGCCCTGACCTTAGAGATCCTTTTATGTCTCTATTTTGGTTGGTCAGGGTGTGAGTTGGGGTGGGCATTCTATGTCCTTTTTTCTATGTTTGGTATTTCTTTGTTTCGGCCGTGTATGGCTCTCAATCAGGGACAGCTGTATATTGTTGTCGCTGATTGGGAGCCATACTTAGGCAGCCTGTTTTCCTTTGGGTTTTGTGGGTGGTTAATTTCTGTTTAGTGTTTTGCACCTGACAGAACTGTTTGGCTGTCGGTTTCTTGTTTTTTTGTTTACAGTGTTCTATCTTTAATAAATTCATGATGAGCACTAACCACGCTGCGCCTTGGTCTATTCTCTTCAACGACGGCTGTTACAATTCCAGGTGAACCTGATTGAGAGAATGCCAAGAGTGTGAAAATATGTCATCAAGTGATTTATTGAACACTTTTTTGGTTACTACATGATTCCACATGTGTTATTTCATAGTTGTAAAAATAAAGAAAAACTCTTGAATGAGTAGGTATTCTAAAACTTTTAACAGGTAGTGTATACCCAATACACACAAATATAAGTAGGAATGAAGTAAGACTATATACATATGGACGAACGATGTCAGAGTGGAACGGACATAGATACAGAATAGTATAAAATATGGTATATACATATGAGATGAGTAATGCAAGATACGTAAACATTAAGTGAATGAGATACCGTAGAATAGTATAGAAAACAGTATATACATATGAGATGAGTAATGAGTAATGCAAGATATGTAAACAATATTATGTGACAAATAGAATAGAATACAGTATATACATATGAGATGAGTAATGAGTAATGCAAGATATGTAAACAATATTATGTGACAAATAGAATAGAATACAGTATATACATATGAGATGAGTAATGCCAGATATGTAAACCTTATTAAAGTGACTAGTGTTCCGTTCCTTAAGGTGGCCAGTGTTTTCTTGTCTATTCCTACAGGCAGCAGCCTCTAATATGCTAGTGATGGCTGTTTGACAGTCTGGTGGACTTGAGATAAGCTTTTTTTCAGTCTCTCAGTCCCAGATTTGCTGCATCTGTACTGACCTTGCATTCTGGATGAAAGCGGGGTGAACAGGCAGTGGCTCGGGTGGTTAATGTCCTTGATGATTTTTTGGCCTTCCTGTGACATCGGGTGCTGTAGGTGTCCTGGAGGGTGGGTAGTTTCCCCCGGTAATGTGTTGGGCAGACCGCACCATCCTCTGGAGAGCCTTGCAGTTGCCATACCAGGTGGTGATACAGCCCAACAGGATGCTTAAACTAGGGGCGGCAGGTAGCCTAGTGGTAAGACCGTTGTGCCAGTAACCAAAAGGTTGCTGGATCAAATCCGAGAGCTGACAAGGTAAAAATCTGTCGTTCTGCCCCTGAACAAGGCAGTTAACCCACTGTTCCCCGGTAGGTCATGATTTTAAATAATAATTTGTTCTTAACTGACTTGCATAGTTACATAAAGATTACATTGAAAAAAAAATTGCATCTTCTCCACTGCGGTCCTGTCGATGTAGATAGGGGGGTGCACACTCTGCTGTTTCCTGAAGTCCACGATCATCTCCTTTGTTTGGTTGATGTTGAGTGAGAGGTTGTTTTCCAGGCACCACACTCCCAGAGCCCTCACTTCCTCCCTGTTGGCTATCTCGTCATCGTTGGTAATCAAGCCTACTACTGTTGTGTCGTCTGCAAGCTTGATGATTGGGTTGGAGGCGTGCTTGGCCATGAAGTCATGGATGAACAGGGAGTACAGGAGGGGGCTGAGCGCGCACCCTTGTGGGGCCACAGTGTTGAGGATCAGCAGAGTGGAGGTGATGTTTCATACCTTCAGCACCTGGGGGTGGCCTGTCAGGAAGTCCAGGACCCAGTTGCACAGGGCGGGGTTCAGACCCAGGGTCTCGAGCTTAACCTCTACGGGCCACGGGGGCAGTATTGAGAATTTTGAAAAAAATATGTGCCCATTTTTAACTGCCTCCTACACCAACTCAGAAGCTAGGATATGCATATTATTAACACATTCGGATAGAAAACACTCTGAATTTTCTAAAACAGTTTGAATGGTGTCTGTAAGTATAACAAAACTCATATTGCAGGCAGAAACCTGAGAAAAATAGATTAAAAAAAATGAGAATTTTGTGGCTGTACTATTTAGTGTCATTGTTTTAAAGATACCACAGTGAGAAAGGATTCAGTTCGCAACTCCTACTGCTTCCACTAGATGTCAACGATCTTTAGAAAGTTGTTTGAAGCATCTGTGATAAATACACACCGAATTAGAAAGCTTACAAGTTGACACGTCATCACTTCATTTTTTGCGCCTGCGCATGAATCTGAGAAGAGTGCCTTTGTCATTATCGTTTATTCTAGACACTTGATAGGTTGTGTGAAAATATTACTGATGTTTACTGATGTTTCACGTTAAAAATGGAACAAAAGATTAGTGCTAAACAACGTTTGACATGTTTAAACAAACGTAAATAGATTATTTACTAGGTTTTCTTTAGTTTTTCGACGTGACTTTACACTGCCCACCTCATTTTGTGGGAGCCTACTGAACGCTAACTATTTGGACATAAATTATGAACTTTGTCAAAAGAAACCACATTTGTTCTGGACCTGGGATCTCTGGCAGCGCCTTCTGATGGAGATAATCAAAGGTAAGGGGATATTTAGAATGTTATTATCGATATTAGATGATGCTAATGCTAACGGTATAGCTTAGCTTAGCTTAGCATATAGCTTATTGTTGTTAGCATAGTACCCAGTTTATACAAAATGTGATTTCCCAGTAAAGTTATTTTGAGATCTGGCCCTTCGGTAGCAATTACGAGATGATAATATATTATTCTTTGAATGACAATATTATAATTTACCAATGTTTTCGAATAGTAATTCCGTGATTTGTAATGCTGGATTCACTGGGTGCATTCGAGCCGAAAAAAATTCTGAATTTCACCGCGACTGTAAATGCTGTTTTTGGATATAAATATGAACTTGATGGAACTAAAAATGCATGTATTGTATAACATAATGTCCTATGAGTGTCATCTGATGCAGATTGTCAAAGGTAAGTGCATAATTCTAGCTAGTTTTCTGTCTGTTGATGCCCTTCTTTGAATTGGCTAAACATTACACGCAGCTATTGTCAATGTACTCTCCTCACATAACCTAACTTTATGCATTCTCCGTAATGCCTCTGAAAATCGGACAGCGTGGTTAGATTTAGGAGATATATCTTTCAAATGGAGGAAAATAGTTGATTATTTGATTTTTTGAAATGATTACTCTTGCAGTTTTGAATTCCCCGCCATGGTCACATGACAATGAATCCCAATACCGGGATAAGATCGGGATAAGATCCTCAACAGGTTAATGATGAGCTTGGAGGGTACTATGGTGTTGAATGCTGAGCTATTGTCAATAAACAGCATTCTTAGAGTATTCCTCTTGTTCAGATTGGATAGGGCAGAGTGATGGCGATTGCTTCATCTGTGGAACTATTGGGGCGGTAAGCAAATTGGAGTGGGTCTAGTGTGTCAGACAGGGTGGAGGTGATATGGTCCTTGACTAGTCTCTCAAAGCACTTCATGATGACGGAAGTGAGTGCTACAGGGCGGTAGTCATTTAGCTCAGTTACCTTAGCTTTCTTGGGAACCGGAACAATGGTGGCCCTCTTGAAGCATGTGGGACAGAAACATTGGGGTCCGTCTCTATGGGCCGAGGTGGTTTCAATGCACCTAGTCTTGAGACTCTGGGACATTTCTAAATGTCGCCATTTTCGTGATGTTAAAATTAATTGAACATATTGCAAATGTACGAGGCTGTTTCTCGGTCTGAGAACCGTCTAGAGCCACATAACTCACCGTGCAATATCAACTTAATCTCTAGAACAGGTTTCTAAAGCTTCAGAGCTCTAGGTCTGACAGTTCTTTGATCGTTCGAATGAAGGTAACTATTGCAGGCACTGTATGTCTCTAAGCCCCACACTGTGTCACTATGTCCTAGCTGTGTGTGTGTGTGTGTGTGTTAGTTTTTTTTGCAAATCTGATGGGATAAATAACTGATTTACAGTTCATGAGGGTTACCTAGTCACACATATGAAGTTTTGAAATTATCTGACTTGTTTAACCCTTCGAAACAGCCCCTTTGACCCATATTTAACCTCTTATGGCTAGGGGGCAGTATTTTCACGGCTGGATAAAAAACGTACCCGATTTAATCTGATTATTAGTCCTGCCCAGAAACTAGAATATGCATATAATTATTAGCTTTGGAGAGAAAACACTCCACAGTTTCTGAAACTGTTTGAATGGTGTCTGTGAGTATAACAGAACTCCTATGGCAGGCAAAAACCTGAGATGCTTCTGTTCAGGAAGTACCCTGTCAGACCTTTTATTTTCTTTCTTTGACATCTCTTCCAAAAACTAAGGATCTCTGCTGTTACGTGACACTTCCCACGTCTCCAATGGAGTCTCAGAGCCCGGGAAAAACAGGAATGACGTAATTCAAAGCCCTGGCTGAAACAAAGGAGAGCAAAAGCTAAGTGGTCACTCAGTGGACTAAGCCTTACGCTCGCGACCCGCCCCGCCCCCGGCTTTCGGTTTTTCCCTCAGTATACAGACAGGCAGATTCCCGGTCGGAATATTATCGCTTTTCTACGAGATAAATTGCATAAAAAATTGGTTTTAAACAGCGGTTGACATGCTTCGAAGTACGGTAATGGAATATTTAGAATTTATTTGTCACATTCTGCGCCATGCTCGTGGCCGAGATTTAGCGTTGGGATAGTGTCTAGAACGCACGAACAAAACGTCTTGATGGAACATAACGATGGATTATTTGGGACCAAACCTACATTTGTTATTGAAGTAGAAGTCCTGGGACTGCATTCTGACGAAGAACAGGAAAGGTAAGAACATTTTTCTTATAGTAAATCTGATTTTGGTGAGTGCTAAACTTGCTGGGTGTCTAAATAGCTAGCCGTGATGGCTGGGCTATCTACTGAGAATTTTGCAAAATGTGCTTTCACCGAAAAGCTTTTTTAAAATCGGACATATCAAGTGCATAGAGGAGTTCTGTATCTATAATTCTTAAAATAATTGTTATGTTTTTTGTGAACGTTTATCGTGAGTAATTTAGTAAATTCACCGGAAGTTTGCGGTGGGTATGCTAGTTCTGAACGTCACATGCTAATGTAAAAAGCTGGTTTTTGATATAAACATGAACTTGATTGAACAAAACATGCATGTATTGTATAACATAATGTCCTAGGATTGTCATCTGATGAAGATCATCAAAGGTTAGTGCTGCAGTTAGCTGTGGTTTGGGTTTATGTGACATTATATGCTAGCTTGAAAAATGGGTGTCTGATTATTTCTGGCTGGGTAACTCTGCTGACATAATCTAATGTTTTGCTTTCGTTGTAAAGCCTTTTTGAAATCGGACAGTGTGGTTAGATTAACGAGAGTCTTGTCTTTAAAATGGTGTAAAATAGTCATATGTTTGAGAAATTGAAGTAATAGCATTTCTAAGGTATTTGAATAACGCGCCACGGGATTCCACTGGCTGTTGAGTAGGTGGGACGCAAGCGATTTCGTCCCACCTACCCTAGAGAGGCTAGTCTCTTCCCCCTACAAGAGAGAGGAGGGAACCAGAAGTGGAGTGGACTGGAGAAAAAAAGAGTGATTGCTTCTCCAAAGGGGAGGACTTACCGGAAGGGAGAAGAAGAAGGAGACAAAACTACCTCTTGAGAATGGCAACCACGGATCTGCACCACCACCCGAAGGGAGCTCTCCACGAATGAATAGTTAAGGCGGTGACACACCTGTAATTTATGTTACAGTTAAGTTACTCACCTTGTGTTCCTTGTTACTGTAAAGAAAAATATTTGTGTTTTCCTTGTGAGATAATCCTTGATTGTGTGGGATTGTTTGAGGAGAAAGAAATACTTCAATAGAGAACTTTGTTCAATGTTGTCACGTCCGTCGTTAGAAGAAGGGGACCAATGCGTAGCGTGGGTTGGGTTCATCATATTTTAATAAACGTGAACCAGCAAAACAATAAACAAAACACAACGAACGAACAGTATACAACGAAGTACAGCTGTCCCTGATTGAGAGCCATGCCAAAACACAGAAATACAAAACAAGGACAGGGAACATAGAATGAACATAGAAATATAGAACATACATCAAAACCCCTAAACACACAAAACAAACACCCCCTGCCACGCCCTGATCAAACTACTATAACAAATAACCCCTTTTACTGGTCAGGACGTGACAAATGTAAGAAAACCTGCTCCCAACTCATTTATTCCACCTTTCTGCTTAAGAGCAACCTCATAGTACTTGCTCCGTTCACATTTATTATTATTAAATTGCAGTCAAAGGAAAATCAATTAGCATGTAAGTAATGTATAAGTGTTCATACTGATGTAATTTATTTTTAACTTTTGTCATTCATGATGAAAGCACATTTTCACAAATGCTGTACTGTACCACCACTTCAAGGATGGAAACCAGCTAAGTGCAATCAAGACTACTATTGATCTCTCAAACTGTCTGACTCATTTTAGAAGTAGTTCTTGAAATAAATAAAAATTGTGTGTGTCACTTCACTTCATTTTGAACAAAAAATAATCACGCCAATCAAGAAAGCAATGTTTTAATGTGAAGTACTTAGGCCAATCCCAAGGGATATGCCTCAAATGACACCCTATTCCCAATAGTACACTACTTTTGAGCAGACCCCTATGGTCAAAAGTAGTGCACTACTGTATATTGGGGATAGGGTGCCTGGTGTGACAATTGATGTGTGAGGACTGACTGAGTCATGTTGGTTGTTTCCACCAGTTATATGTGCTTGGGTCTGTGAGTGAAATCATGGCAGAATCACTGAATCGAACCAGCGGAGCTAAGAGGTCTGTTCTGCATGGCGTGTCCTGATAGATGTACTCTGCTCTGTGCGGCTGCCCTGGCAGAGTAGGGAAGGGAAGGTTGGGATTGAGGGCTAACATTAGGGCCTCAGAGCCAGCTGATAGGGCAGGAATCTAGCTCAGTGAAGAGCAATTTAACAGGATTCTGCTTCGCTGAACCCATTGTTGTCATTAGAAGATGACTTAAGTTCCCTACCCCTTCACATGAGCCATCAACATGGGAAATCTTTCTGCACTTGAAACACAACACCACTGAAACCGTCTCTAAGTGTGTGTGTGTGTGTGTGTGTGTGTGCACGCACATGCATGCATGTTTGTGTGCGTGTGTCTACTGTATGTCCTCCAGGGAAGGGGCGGCGGGGTATTGGGGAATAGCATGGTATGTCAGACAAATGTCACCATTCTTTTAACCCAATTCAAGTGTGGCCACTGGAATGTGAAAGGATTTAAACCTCATTATAAAAATAGCAGGGACATACACTCTTGCATCAAACCACACAACTATTGTAAATGTAGACAAATCCAGAGTCCATGTCACCTACAGGCGACAAAACAACAACAGATTTCACCTTCATTGCACCTTAGGATAAATACATTCAGCTTTACTGAACACTTTTGATGTGTTTATGTGCACCTGTGGGTTGAGAGAATTATTTACAAGTCTCTATTGTGATTTGTATACTGCCTGGCTCTCTGTTTTGGAGTAGCTGTGTGCAGAGGGTGGCAAGCGTGCCAGAGAGGAATAGATCTGCTATTGGTTGTGTGATGTTTTCTGACCCCTGAAATGTGTCCTGATGGACCATGATAATGGGCTTTAAAAATAAAGATTCCATCTGTTTATCGATCAGATCATCAAGGCATCATGCCCCACCCCTGTTCCAGTGAAGAGGATGTTGTATTTGTGCATTTGGTTTATTGGGAATGTCACAGAGTATTAAAGCACACAGCTCTTTTGCTTGCTGTGAAATGTAATGACTATGAACACAACAGTTGTGATACAATGGAGAGTTTTTCTGAACAAAAGTAATTCCACAACTGTGGTAGAGACACTGCGCAATGGCTGTTTAAACATTTCTGTGCAGACAAACTTTCTGTTGTATGAAATGCGTTATCAAATTGTTGTACAACTTGAGTGTTTACGGGGCATGTGAGGGAGGCATCAATATCCTGTTAGGAGGGTTGCTAGTTCGAATCAAATCAAAGTTTATTTGTCACGTGCGCCGAATACAACAGATAGCCCGGTTAGCCAATGTGCGGGAGCACTGTTTGGTCGGCCCAATTGAGGTAGTATGTACATTAATGTTGCCGGCATCAATATCTCAGGTGCCCTTGAGCAAGGCACTTAACCTATAACCTGCCACAGGGGCCCTGCTCTGTGGCTGACTCTACTGTTCCCAACCTGTTGTCGGGGTGAGTCAGGGTACTGTGACAGCAAAACTTAGAGTATTTTTACTTTGTCATTTCAGAAAATGTCCATAATACTGTATATCTGCAGTAATAGTGGAATGATGTTTCACAGTATTACTTACCCGCTGGTGTTGTGATTGGCTCTGATATTCACCTATTGATTTCTCCCACCAGAGCGGCATCTGATGTCAAAATGGGAAAGCTGGTTTGACTTTGTGGCTGTGTTATCTACTGGAAATCGGGTCAAGCGGACAATATTGAAATCGCTCTGTCATTTACTGGTTTCTTTACTGAAAAAAAATATAAACGCAACATGGTCCCATGTTTCATGAACAGAAATAAAAGATCCTAGAAATGTTCCAAAAGCACAAAAATATGATTTCTCTCAGATTTTGTGCACAAATTTGTTTACGTCCCTGTTAGTGTGCATTTCTCATATGCCAAGATAATCCATCCACTTGACAGCAGTACTGGTGGTCTAGATGATAGGAACACTATGAGACAATTTTCAGCAGTTGCCAACTTTGAAATATATTAAACAGTTTTCCATAAACAAGGTCTAAAAACATGTTTGACGCAATTTGTAAGTCGAAGTTAGTGCAGTACTGGTGGTCGAGATGATAGGAACAGTATGAAACAATTTTCAACATGTTGCAAGTGTGAAATATAGTTATAAACAGTTTTCCATAAACAAGATCTAAAAACATGTTTAACCTGTCTGGGAACCTGGGACGTTTGCGTCCCACCCTAGTCAACAGCCAGTGGAATCACGTCGCGCGAAATACAAATACCTCATAAATGCTATAACTTCAATTTCTCAAACATAGGACTATTTTACACCATTTTATAGATACACCTCTCCTGAATCCAACAACGTTGTCCGATATCAAAAAAGCTTTACAGCAAAAGCAAAACATTAGATTATGTTAGGAGAGTACCTAGACAGAAATAATCACACTGCCATTTTCAAAGCAACTAGCATGCATCACAAATACCCAAAACACAGCTAAATGCAGCACTAACCTTTGACAATCTTCATCAGATGACACTCCTAGGACATCATGTTACACAATACATGCATTTTTTTGTTCGATAAAGTTCATATTTATATATAAAAACAGCATTTTACATCGGCGCGTGACGTTCAGAAAATATTTTCCCTCAAATGCTTCCGGTGGATCAGCGCTACAATTTACAAAATTACTATTCGAAAACATTGTTAAAATGTAATGTTGTCATTAAAAGAATGATAGATTAACAGCTCGTGAATGCAACCGCATTGCCAGATTTAAAAATAACTTTACTGGGAAATCACACTTTGCAATAAACGAGGTGCTATGCTCAGACAAATAGGCTAGGCGATACAGGTTTGCGCCATCTTGGAAGCATCTTAAATCAAATATACTATTGTAAATATTCCCTTACCTTTGATTATCTTCATCAGAAGGCACTTCCAGGGATCCCAGGTCCACAACAAATGTAGTTTTGTTCTAAAAAGTTAATAATTTATGTCCCAATAGCTCCTTCTTGTTAGCGCGTTCCGAAGGCTACTCATAATGTACAAGGCGCGCGGGACTTGTCGTCACGAATGTGCAAAAAATATATATTTACGTTCGTTCAAACGTTGTATAACATAAATCTTTAGGGCCTTTTTCAATCAGAGCTTCAATAATATTCAAGGCGGACGATTGCATTGTCTTACTAAACGTTTCGGAACGAAAGAGTACCCACGGGCGCCCGCTTGGGTACTTATTGGGAAGTACTGGTGGCCCACTTTGGCCAAGGATGTGAGGGTTTATGTTTCCTCCTGCTCGGTGTGCGCTTAGTGTAAGGCTCCTAGGCACCTGCCCAGAGGTATGTTACAACCCTTACCCATTCCACAACGGCCGTGGCCACACCTGTCGGTAGATTTCCTGACCGATCTTCCTCCTTCACAGGGTAACACCACGATCCTGGTCATTGTGGATCATTTTTCTAAGTCCTGTTGTCTCCTCCCTTTGCTCGGGCTCCCTACGGCCCTACAGACTGCGGAGGCCCTGTTTACACACGTCTTCCGGCACTACGGGGTGCCTGAGGATATAGTGTCTGATCAGGGTCTCCAGTTCAAGTCGAGGGTCTGGACGGCGTTCATGGAACGTCTGGGGGTCTCGGTCAGCCTTACCCCTGGTTTTCACCCCGAGAGTAACAGGCAGGTGGATAGAGTTAACCAGGATGTGAGTAGGTTTCTGAGGTCTTATTGCCAGGACTGGCCAGGGGAGTGGGCAGCATTTGTGCCCTGGGCAGAGATGGCCCAGAACTCGCTCAGCCAGTCCTCCACTAACCTCTCTCCCTTCCAGGGTGTACTGAGGTACCAGCCGGTTTTGGGGCCTTGGCATCAGAGTCAGATCGAGGTTCCTGCGGTGGACGACTGGTTTAGGCGCGCGGAGGAGACATTGGAAGCAGGCCGTGATGTGCCAAAAGGAGAACGCAGAAACCTGCCCCTCCGCCTGCCCCCCTGGAAGCTGGGTCCGCGGTTTGTGGGGCCATTTAAAATCCTGAGGAGAGTGAACGAGGTTTGTTAACTTCTTTGGGCTATGTGGGACGCTAGCGTGCCACCCGTGGCGCACCCTATCAACAGCAGGTGCATTTCAAGAGCGGCAAATTTGAAACCAAATAAATGTCAAAATTCAAATTTCTCAAACATACAACTATCTTACACCCTTTGAAAGATAAACATCTCCTTAATCTAACCACGTTGTCCGATTTCAAAAAGGTTTTACGGCGAAAGCATAAAGTTAGGTTATGTTAGGAGAGTACATTGACAATAGCTGTGTGTAATGTATTGTCAATTCAAAGACAGGCGTCACCAAAACCATAAAACCAGCTAAAATTATGCACTAACCTTTTACAATCTCCATCAGATGACACTCCTCGGACATTATGTTAGACAATGCATGCATTTTTAGTTCTATCAAGTTCATATTTATATCCAAAAACAGCGTTTTACTATGGCGTTGATGTTCAGGAAATTGTTTCCCTCCAATAACCGGCAGTCAAGTCATCACAACAAAATAATTAATTAATATTAGAAAACATTGGTAAAATATTATATTGTCATTCAAAGAATTATAGATTTACATCTCTTGAACGCAATCGACTTGCCAGATTTAAAAATAACCTTACTGGGAAATCACACTTTGCAATAATCTGAGCACTGCGCCCAGAAAAATACGCTTTGCGATACAGACTAACCGCCATGTTGGAGAGATCTAAAATCGAAAATACTATGTAAATAATCCATTACCTTTTGATTCTCTTCATCAGATGTCACTTCCAGGAATCCCAGGTCCATAACGAATGTAGTTTTGTTCAAAAAAGCTCATCATTTATGTCCAAAAAGCTCCGTGTTGTTAGCACATCACTTCACTTCACGAACGGAAAAAATATATTTACGTTCGTTCAAACATGTCAAACGTTGTATCGCATAAATCATTAGTGCCTTTTTTAACCAGAACATGAATAAAATTCAAGGCGGACGATTGGGTTCTCTTTTAAAACGTATTGGAACGAGAGTACCCAACATGAACTCGCGCGCCAGGTGTCTAATCGTTCCAAGGCTCTTGTTCGGTCAGATCTCAGAGTAGAATACTCAAAACACTTTGTAAAGGCTGGTGACATCTTGTGGAAGCAATAGGAAGTGCCAAAACATTCATCAACCCCTTTGTTTTTCAATGGCATAGGCTTAAAGTCAATTCAACACATCAGGTATCCACTTCCTGTCAGAATCTGTCTCAGGGTTTTGCCTGCCAAATGAGTTTTGTTATACTCACAGACACCATTCAAACAGTTTTAAAAACTTTAGGGGGTTTTCTGTCCAAACCTGAACAATAATATGCATATTCTAGCTTCTGAGTTGGTGTAGGAGGCAGTTAAAAATGGGCACATATTTTTTCCAAAATTCTCAATGCTGCCCCCTAGCCCGTAGAGGTTAAAGGATACAACTTCCACCCGATTACCGTATTAACCCCTCGTTCCATGTGTCTCTCCTCAGGCCGGTGGTGGCTGGTCATCTCCAGGAGTCTGAGGTGTGGGAGGTTCCTCCGCCCCCTCTGGACATCGGGGTGGCCCCGGCGTACTCCGTTCGCTCCATACTGGATTCGAGGCGCCAGGCGAGGGGCCTTCAGTATCTCGTGGAGTGGGAGGGGTATGGTCCGGAGGAGAGGTGCTGGGTTCCGGTCGAGGACGTGTTGGACCCTTCAATGCTGCAGGAGTTCCGCTGTCTTCGTCCAGATCGCCCTGTACCTCGCTTTCCGGGTCGTCCACGAGGTCGGTGTCGGCACGCTGCTGGAGCCGCGCGTCGGGTACTGTAACAACTTCCGCCGAAGTCGTTCCCTCTCCTAGTTCGGGCGGCGTTCGGCGGTCGACGTCACCAACCTTCTAGCCATCGCCAATCCACTTTTCATTTTCTATTGGTTTTGTCTTGTCTTCCATCACACCTGGTTCCAATTCCATCAATTACATGTTGTGTATTTAACCCTCTGTTCCCCCCCATGTCCTTGTCTGTAATTGTTTTCTTGTAGTGCTTGTGCACGTTATGCTGGGGGTTACCGGGTTTTGTTTGACCCATTATTATATTGTTCTGTCTACAGTGATTTTTATGTGTATTAAACGACACCGTTGTAAATCAGTTTTCGCTCTCCTGCGCCTGGCTTCTCTGCCGCCAGTACACACCACGCTACAATCTTGTTATTAGTCCCACCCTTCAGCTCCATTCAACCCCTCCCATCTATCTCTTAACATCATCCATTTTGTATTTCTATTTGCCATATATTTTTCAACTGTGCTGTGATGTTTCACAAAAGTACTGAACCTTGTAAATTGTAAATTAAAAATAAACATGCTTTGCTAAAATAATTATTATATTATTGATTGATTGATTGATTGACTCTGGCTTTTCAAATCACCCAGTATTGCTATGTGCAGCGTTAGTTCTAGGCAAATGTTGCAATTCTTCAGCCATTCCTGGACCAGTAACCAAAAACGAGATACATATGGACAATACCAAATTAAATGATCTAATGATTCTGCCTCCTCACAGCAAAATCTGCGGAGCTGGGAAGATTGTATCCCCCATATATATAACATTCTATTGACTGCAAGAATTTTGTATAGTAATTTAAATGGAAAAATTCTCAATTTTTAATCCGGCATTGTTTTCTGTATGAATTCATAAACCATGTGCCATGCAGAGGCGGAAATCCTGGGGGGGACGGGGGACACACGACCCCCCCATCCGTGGAAAAATATGATTCGTCCCCCCCAATATATCACTGAAACATAACTATGTAATTTAAATAATATTAATAATATGCAATGAAAGCAATTGTGCTGATTATAGACACTTAATTGTGCGTTTTTAAGTTTCAAAAGATGGTTTGATCCACTGCCAGTTCCTTTGTTGGCAAGGTAACAGGTCGTGTCTACTGTCTGAAAGGCACTCAATGAACGTAACTGACGTGAGGTTAATCCAGTCAATCACGCACACACACTAGCTGAATATGCAGAGCTAGTGCGCAAATATTAATTATTAAGCTAGCTAGTACCTATTCCATTTATGTGGCGTCGTCAAAGATGGAATCTTTGCTATCGTCAATTTATTCCAAGATCAGCATGCAGATGATGTAAGTTAGTGCTTCAAAGTCCCTGTGATAAGGTTAGCGATAAACTGAAGTCCAAACTGAACAGAACTACACTCTCTTCTACCATTGTCTTAAGTATATTTAATGGTCTCGTTGCAAAAGCTAAATTGTCGCAAGGGAACTTTTATTTAATTATTTTATTTCACCTTTATTTAACCCGGGTAGCAAAGATTATAGCAAACACCACTGAAACGGAATTGGTGCTCGCTAGCTTTGCAAATTCAGCTATTGTTGGAAGCCAGCCAATATGAAACAAACTATTAAAATTACAAAAGGTTGCAGCATATGTTGTGTAGATGGTGAACTCATACAGCTGTCAACTCTTGTCATTTTAATCAGTTTCACATTTGCTAGCTACCTTTTAGATCGAAGCTCAAATAGAATGATAGAAGATAAGATGATAGAAGCCCATATCCTACTGTAAATAACCTACACACTGTGTGTGTGTGTGTAGCCAGCCAGCCAGCCAGGTAGAAAAATGGCAGAAAAATAAAAGACGGACATCAGAGTATTTTTCAGTACACCAAAACGCAAAGTAAGAACCCTAGTAGCCTAATATCTCAAAGACTAGTTGATAAAATGTTCATAAGAAAGAAATTAAATTCTAATTGAAATGTTTCACAATGATGTCATTAGGCAGAGCAGGCAACAAATGGCACACAGACAGCAGAGTTGGGGACAGATATGCAGGGACAGACTGGCAGAGACAGGGAGTTTCAGGTAAGTTTGTTGAGTCTTTGTTTGGCAACATTATGAAAGGTTCTCAATTTTTTTGACTTGTAAAATAGGAACATAATTGGAAAATGCCATGGATACCCCCACTCTCAACTTAAACTGGTGACTGAACTAAGATTTGTTAAAGGCAATGGTATTGCTGTTGTGATTAGTTGTGTAGTTTTGGGTACCGGTAGTTAGGAGTACGGCAAACACCTTATTTCTTTGGTTCCTCAATATACATTTACCATATTACAATGTAGGCTATGTGTTACAGCACTACTTTTGGTGTCCCCCTCAGGAATTGCTCTTGAGAAAATGTTATGTAATTGTCCCCTCCAAAGTTGATATCAGATTTTTGCCCCTGGTGCCTTGGAATGGATACATCGAAAATCTCTTCCCAACTATTTTGCAATTTATATGGCACAGCTGTCAGTTTTTGGTCCTTAAATGAAATTGGCACATGTTTTTATTTATCACACTTTTCTTCAACCATTTATGTTCTTAATGCAGGGCCGACATACAAGTTCCTTACTTTTTCCCCTTCTACTTGCCTTCCATTTTTGTGGTAATGCTGCAATTAGTTGGTTGTAATTTTGGGTAGAGCAGACATTTCCATATGTCTGTGTTAGCTGCATGTGTGAAATAACTCCACCAGTCCTATTTATGATATCATTCACAAAAATTGTTAGTGTATTTGAGTTTAACCACAATATTTGTTGTATTATTTGTTCTGTCTTTTCAGGCAGATTAAACTGAAATTGCAACCAACTTTCTAAGGCTTTTAAAAAAAAATAACTATTTTGGAGATGATTTCTCTATCAAACAACCGAAAGTGAGCAGGTATAATCTGAATAAAGGGAAAACGGCCATTCTTGAACATTGGTAGGAATGTCTCATCCTACTTACTAGTGAACCAGTTTGGATTTAAGTATATCTTTTGTCTGACTGATGCCTTTAGTGAGAGGTCTAATGCTTTAATAGTTAATCATTTCTGCCCTCCGAATTCATATTCATTATATAAATAGGCCCTTTTAATTTTGTGTGGCTTGCCATTCTAAATAACATAGAATATTTTTTGTTCATATAATTTAAAAAGCAGGTCACTTGGTGTAGGCAAAACCATATATATGAATTACAAATCAATCATGTTTCTAGTCTATTGCATAGTTACAATGTGTAATCATTGATGTCCCAGGAGCAGGAGTGGTAAACAATGTTTTAGTGTATAATTGTAATACATACATGCATACATTCAGCATCATTCAAATAATGGAGTTTGATATGACTGAAAAAGAACGTCTAAGAGATTCATACCTGAACCACACCTTTATTTGCCAAGGAAGAGTACATGATCAGTGAATATATTCAATGTACAGGCTACAATGTGGGAATCTCATGTGTGGTAATAACTACAATACATGTGCATGTAGGACTTGCATCCTTGGCACAATAAAGTTATTATATTTTACTCTATCCACATGTAACAGTATAGCTTCTGTCCCTCTCCTCGCCCCTACCTGGGCTGGAACCAGGGACCCTCTGCACACAGACAACAGCAACCCTCGAAGCATTGCTCCACAAAAGCCACGGACCTTGCAGAGCAAGGGGAACAACTACTTCAAGATCTCAGAGCGAGTGACGTCACCGATTGAAATGCTATTAGCATGCACCCCGCTAACTAGCTAGCCATCTCACACCGGTTACACAGAGTACATGATCAGTGAATATATTCAATGTACAGACTACAATGTGGGAATCTCATGCGTGGTAATAACTACAGTACATGTATATAGGACTTGCATTCTTGGCACAATACAGTTATTATATCCTACTCAATCCATAGGCTTCATTAATGCCATTCAGACTTGAAGTTGATACAACAACTCTGATAGCTGAGGTTCACAGATTGGTATGAATATTAGTTCAGAACCTAACGTTTTAGGGTCCATACACAGATTGGCTACATACTGTAGCTTGCGACACATCCATAGGCATACAGTTATTTTTATCCTCCACTACACAATAAGCAAGGAAATAGTTAGCTATGTTACTTCAGCTGCATTGCAAGGCAAGCTTACACAATTGTACATTCAATTTGCAGTAAATGCTTTAGCCAGCTAGATTCTTTAAATCCACTGTTTCACAAGACGACAGCCTGGTTTGCTGGTTTTCTCAGGAGTCCCTAAAACATTAAACAACACAAATTACACATTCATTCTCCTAACACTAGCTAGCTGGCTAATGTTAGCTAGTCAGATAATTTACGAAAATCGCTATATAGCAAGTTAACTTTATGACAAAAAAATATGCACAAACGTTTGTCTCTACATTAACTAACATATTCCTCTTAATTGCACATTTTTTGCTTGACTCGTTATGACGTTATAACAACTTACATTTGGTTCCACCATAATGTTTTGTCAGCCACCTTCACCCAGGGACAGGTGGCTCGTGTCAAAATTCGTCATTGGAACCACTTGATATGATTGCTCATATAAAAACCTTGGGACCCAAATGCATATTGAGTGCTCCAACTCCCCCTTGTGGTGGTCTGGAGCAATGAAACCGTGATGCTGGGTACCTCTAAGTCCCGCGGTGCAAGCTCACAAATTTTAAAAGGAGGAACCACTCTGTAGTACCCTCCAAATTCATCATTAAGCTCCAGACCCTAGGTCTCGACCCTGCCCTATGCAACTGGGTCCTGGACTTTCTGACGGGCTGCCTCCAGATTGTGAAGGTAGGAAACAACGTCTCCACCCCTCTGACCCTCAACACTGGGACTTCACAAGGGTATGTTCTCAGCCCTCTCCTGTACGCCCTGTTCACCCATGACTGCGTGGCCATGCACGCTTCCAACTCAATCATCAAGTTTGCAGATGACACTACTGTGGTAGGCTTGATTACCAACAACAACGAGATGGACTACAGGGAGGAAGTGAGGGCCCTCGGAGTCTGGTGTCAGGAAAATAACCTCTCACTCAACATCAACTAAACAAAGGAGATGATCGTGGACTTCAGGAAACAGCAGAGCGAGCACCCCCCCATCCACATCGAAGGGACAGTAATGGAGAAGGTGGAAAGTTTCAAGTTCCTCGGCGTACACATCACAGACAAACTGAAATGGTCCACCCACACAGACAGCGTAGTGAAGAGGCTAAAGAAATTTGGTCTGTCACCTGAAACCCTCACAAACCTTTACTGATCACCGCCTGGTACGGCAATTGCACCGCCCTCAAGGCTCTCCAGAGGGTAGTGCGGTCTGCACAATGCATCACGGGGGCAAACGACCTGCCCTCCATGACACCTACAGCACCCGATGTCACACGAAGGCCAAAAAGATCATGAAGGACAACACTCACCCGAGCTACTGCCTGTTCACCCCGCAATCATCCAGAAGGTGAGGTCAGTACAGGTGCATCAAAGCTGGGACCGAGAGACTGAAAAACAGCTTCACTAACATAGATAGGCTGCTGTCAACATACAGACTCAAATTTCTGGCAACTTTAACCTGTTGGGGCTAGGGGGCAGTATTTGCACGGCCGGATTAAAAAACGTACCCGATTTAAACTGGTTACTACTCTTGCCCAGAAACGAGAATATGCATATAATTAGTAGATTTGGATAGAAAACACTCTAAAGTTTCTAAAACTGTTTGAATGGTGTCTGTGAGTGTAACAGAACTCATATGGCAGGCCAAAACCTGAGAAGATTCCATACAGGAAGTGCCCTGTCTGACAATTTGTTGTCCTTCTGTTGCATCTCTATCAAAAATACAGCATCTCTGCTGTAACGTAACATTTTCTAAGGCTTCCATTGGCTCTCAGAAGGCGCCAGAAAGTGGAATGGGGTGTCTGTTGTCTCCGGGCGAAGAACAGCAGGAGAATTTGTGAGTGGTCAGCCTGGGGACAGTGATACTGGAGATGCGCGTTCATGAGAATTCTCAATTTTTTTCTTTCAGCCTTTGAATGAATACAACGTTGCCCGGTTGGAATATTATCGCTATTTTACAAGAAAAATAGCATAAAAATTGATTTTAAACAGCGTTTGACATGCTTCGAAGTACAGTAATGGAATATTTAGATTTTTTCTGTCACCGAATGCGCGTCACCCTTCGGATAGTGACCTGAACGCACGAACAAAACGGAGCTATTTGAATATAATGATGGATTATTTGGAACCAAAACAACATTTGTTGTTGAAGTAGAAGTCCTGGGAGTGCATTCTGACAAAGAACAGCAAAGGTAATCCAATTTTCTAATAGTAATTATGAGTGTGGTGAGCCCCAAACTTGGTGGGTGTCAAAAAAGCTAGCCGTGATGGCCGGGCTATGTACTCAGAATATTGCAAAATGTGCTTTCGCCGAAAAGCTATTTTAAAATCTGACACCGCGATTGCATAAAGGAGTGCTGTATCTATAATTCTTAAAATAATTGTTATGTATTTTGTGAACGTTAATCATGAGTAATTTAGTAAATTCACCGGAAGTTTGTGGTGGGTATGCTAGTTCTGAACATCACATGCTAATGTAAAAAGCTGTTTTTTGATATAAATATGAACTTGATTGAACAAAACATGCATGTATTGTATAACATAATGTCCTAGGAGGGTCATCTGATGAAGATCATCAAAGGTTAGTGCTGCATTTAGCTGTGGTTTTGGTTTTTGTGACATATATGCTTGCTTTGAAAATGGCTGTGTGATTATTTTTGGCAGGGTAATCTAATGTTTTGCTTTCGCTGTAAAGCCTTTTTGAAATCGGACAATGTGGTTAGATTAAGGAGAGTCTTGTCTTTAAAATGGTGTAAAATAGTCATATGTTTGAGAAATTGAAGTTATAGCATTTTTGAGGTATTTGTATTTCGCGCCACACGATTCCACTGGCTGTTGACTAGGGTTCCAACTCACCCAGACAGGTTAATAAATGGACTTAAAAGGTAACACTAGTCACCTTAATAAATAACGGCATTTTAAGAATGTTTACATATCCTACATTACTCATCTCATATGTATATATTGTTCTATACCATCTACTGCATCTTGCCTATGCCTATCATTAGTGACTTTAAATAACGGCACTTTAATATTGTTTACATATCCTACATCAACCATCTCATATGTATATACTGCTCTATACCATCTACTGCATAATTGCCTATGCCGCACAGCCATCGCTCATCCAAATATTTATATGTACATATTCTCATTCATACCTTACTATAAGGTAGTTGTTGTGAATTTGTTCGATTACTTGTTAGATATTACTGCATTGTCGGAACTAGAAGCACAAGCATTTCCCTACACTCGCATTAACATCTGCTAACCATGTGTATGTGACCAATAACATTTTATTTGAACTAGTCCAGGGCCCATATCCACAAAGCATCTCAGAAAAAACTCCCAACTCAGGTCAGAGTAGGTTTTAGGATGATGTTAAGACACTGCCCAGACAAACTCTGAACCAGGAGCAAATTTAACATAAAGTTTTATCTCAGCTGGTAATCATGACAGTTTGATGTACCGCAAAGGAAAGAAAGCGATGACACTCATTTACATTGTTGCAAATGATCGGGAATAACCAATTATTTATATGTACACTAGATGACTTACAGCGGGCACTGCTTGAAACCACCTAGCCTCCATCTTGGCACTCCCCCACCTTTGAAAAATATATTTTGTAAGCTTTAGAAATACATTTATTAATGTCTACACGTGTTTTTTTTCTCTCACTTTTACTCTATTCACTCTATTAAATGTCAACTTTGGGTATGAAAAACGGCCTCTTTCTCTATTTTTAAATAGAAATGGGGTGTGCCTTCGGTGGTTGATCAATGATGACAATAAGTAACTTTTTTGTGACGAGTGGAAGTAACTGTATCAGTTGACAGCGGAGGGTTTCTATCGTAGCTAGCCACTGTAGCTACAGTTAGCTTACGTAACATAGCACTAGTACAGTGGTTCTTAACCTGGGTTCGATCGAACCCCAGGGGTTCGGTGAGTCAGTCTCAGGGGTTCGGCGGAGGTCAAGACAGACACCCGACTCATATGATTCGTGATGACACGCCCCGCTTGGCCATCATTGGCTGCAGGTGATCACGCAACATCGCTTGGCCTATCTGTGCTGCAGGGAATTTGGCGCGCTCAGTAGTCGAATTGTGACTGTCGTGATGGTACGTCGTGTGATTTCTTTCTTAATATTTTAATCCCTTCATACTATGTCGAGCAAAAAAAGAAAGTGGTCGGACGAATATGTACAATATGGATTCACATGTATAACGGAACGTGATGAGAGTCAGCGTCCTAACTGCATGATTTGCAATGCCAAGTTGAGCAATTCTAGTCTAGCACCGGCAAAACTAAGAGAACACTTCCTTAAGCTGCATGGAGATGGACAATACAAGAACACAACGCTCGCTGAATTCAAGGTGAAGAGAGCCATTTTTCCAATTAAGAAGGGTTCGGTGAATGCGCATATGAAACTGGTGGGGTTCAGTACCTCCAACAAGGTTAAGAACCACTGCACTAGTACTACGAAGATGAGCTTACTGTACCTTAGCTGATTCCACTATAGGATCTGGGCAGAGAGTGAGAAGTAAAAGATAGATTTGCATCTCCCACTTTTCAGAGTCTGCCGTGCCGACTCCTCCAATATTTGTTCACGCTATTTCAGAGGATTTAATTTAGGAAGGAAGCTGTAGAGATCGGTAAGTGGCACTTCTGTAGCCAAATATCGACCTTAACATAATTTTAAGGTATGCATTTATGTGAGCTAAACAGTTTTTAAAAACATATAAAAATAAAAATCTTTGGGAATAATTGGGAAAGTTCAAATGTTACTGTAAATACATGTAACTTTGTCTTTGAAACATTTAATTGAAATACTGTAGAATTCCTTTCATTCCCATGGAGGACCGCTTCTTCTGGGGAGTGCCAATATGGCTGTCCGGTGACTTCAAAGGTTTATATACATCGTTGGGAATATCCAATCGTGATGAGGCATCGCCAGCTGTGAACTCTATAGCACCCTTCAGACAACCAAAGTGAATGTACATGGTAAAACGTTTGATGAAATTAGCCTGACATGGTCAATTTGCCCCAAACTTTAAATCACTTTGGCACAGTAGGCATCAAGTCACTTGCCGATAATGTTGCATTCAACGCTGCATACAACATTTGAAAGGTCTATACTTTTAATTGAACACAATCAAAGTGGTGTTCAATTACATACATTAAGCCCTAGATTCCTTCAATTGCCTAGTAGGCATGCCCAATTTATGTTTTCTGGCTACCCAGACTCCTTGCTCCAGCCAAACGCTACACACCGCCCAGACATAGTTTCTTCTCCACCCAATTGACAACCATTCACTCCTTGAAGGAGAGCTTTCCTTGTCCCAGAATCGTCCAGAATGCAGAGCGCGCCCAATTGACGAAATGGGCAACGTACATAATATGCGTTAATACGATTCCAATGGTGTTTCCCATCTCCTCAAAAGTATCCCTGGTACCTCCTGACCCTTCACCGAATGCGAACACATTCGGGACCGCCTGATTGGTCCAGAAACTGATGGGTTGGGCAAGAGCCAGAACACACGTGGGTAAAACAGCAATTCAAAAATGATACTCTGATTGGTTAGAGACAATCCTATCTCAGACTAAAGTATGTAGCGAACGACAGAGCACGTAAAAATCATCTGTCCTCAGTTGCAACACTCACTACCGAGTTCCAAACTGCCTCTGGAAGCAAAGTCAGCACAATAACTGTTCGTCGGGAGCTTCATAAAATGGGTTTCCATGGCCGAGCAGCTGCACACAAGCCTAAGATCACCATGCGCAATGCCAAGTGTCGGCTAGAGTGGTGTAAAGCTCATTGGACTCTGGAGCAGCGGAAACGCATTCTCTGTTCTTGTGCTGACGTCTGGCAGTCCGACAGATGAATCTGGGTTTGGCAGATGCCAGGAGAAAGCTACCTTCCCGAATGCATAGTGTCAATTGTAAAGTTTGGTGGAGGATAAATAATGGTTCGGGCTAGACCCTTAGTTCCAGTGAAATGTTTACATTACAGCATACAATGACATTCTAGACTATTCTGTGCTTCCAACTTTGTGGCAACAGTTTGGGGAAGGGTCTTTCCTGTTTCACCCCCATTTGTCAAGATCAGTGTGGAAGAACTTGACTGGCCTGCACAGAGCCCTGATCTTAACTCCATTGAACACCTTTGAGATGAATTGGAATGCCGACTGCGAGCCAGGTCTAATCGCCCAACATCAGTGCCTGACCTCACTAGCAACTCCATACAAGTGTCCATGATTTTGAAATGAGATGTTCGACCAGCAGGTGTCCACATACTTTTGGTGATGTAGTGTATGTGGTGGTAAATGTTACCAGTGTGCGCTTGACTGTACAAAGGAATGATGAGGGGGCCATCTTGTGGCCAAGAAATGAAAAACAATAGGTCGATCCCCAAATTAGGTCAATTCTGGCTCGTAGAAATCATCAACATGTATTGATCACATCTTTACTAATGCTGCAGAAATTTGTTTGAAAGCAGTATCCAAATCCATCAGATGTAGTGATCACAATATAGTAGCCATAAAACCAAAGTTCCAAAGGCTGGGCCTAATATAGTGTATAAGAGGTCATACAATAAGTTTTGTAGTGTTTCCTATGTTGTTGATGTGAAGAATATTTGTTGGTCCGTGGTGTGTAATGAGAAGCAACCAGGCGCTGCACTGACACATTTATGCACCCATTAAGAAAATGACTGTACAAACTGTTAAATCCCAGTGGATTGATGAGGAATTTAAAAAATGTATGGTTGAGAGGGATGAGGCTAAATAAATGGCAAATAGGTCTGGCTGCACAACAGATCGGCAAACGTGCTGCAAATTGAGAAATCATGTGACTAAACTAAATAAAAAAATAAGAAACTACACTATGAAATAAAGAAGCATAGTAAAAAGCTTTGGGGCACCTTAAATTAAATTTTGGGCAAAAAGACTAACCCTGCACCATCATTCATTGAATCAGACGGCTCACTCATCACAAAACCCACTGATATTGCCAACTACTTTAAGATAAGCAAGATGGAAAATTAGTGAGGATAATAGCGGATGATATTGCCACTCCTAAACTCAGCAAAAAAATGGCCCTTTTTCAGGACCCCGTCTTTCAAAGATATTTCGTAAAAATCCAAATAACTTCACAGATCTTCATTGTAAAGGGTTTAAACACTGTTTCCATTGCTTTTTCAATGAACCATAAACAATTAATGAACATGCACCTGTGGAATGGTCAATAAGACACAAACAGCTTACAGACGGTAGGCAATTAAGGTCAGTTATGAAAACTTAGGACACTAAGGAGGCCTTTCTACTGACTCTGAATAATACAAAAAAAAAGATACCCAGGGTCCCTGCTCATCTGCTTGAACGTGCCTAAGGCATGCTGCAAGGAAGCATGAGGACTGCAGATGTGGCCAGGGAAATAAATTGCAATGTCCGTACTGTGAGACACCTAAGACAGCGCTACAGGGAGACAGGACTGACAGCTGATCGTCCTCGCAGTGGCAGGCCACGTGTAACAACACCTGCACAGGATCGGTACATCCGAACACAACACCTGCAGGACAGGTACAGGATGGCAACAACTGCCCGAGTTACACCAGGAACGCACAATCACTCCATCAGTGCTCAGACTGTCCACAATAGGCTGAGAGAGGCTGGACAGAGGGCTTCTAGGTCTGTAGTAAGGCAGATTTTTATTTTATTTATTTCACCTTTATTTAACCAGGTAGGCAAGTTGAGAACAAGTTCTCATTTACAATTGTGACCTGGCCAAGATAAAGCAAAGCAGTTTGACACATACAACACAGAGTTACACATGGAGTAAAACAAACATAGTCAATAATACAGTAGAAAAATAAGTCTATATACAATGTGAGCAAATGAGGTGAGATAAGGGAGGTAAAGGCAAAAAAAGGCCATGGTGGCGAAGTACATACAATATAGCAAGTAAAACACTGGAATGGTAGATTTGCAGTGGAAGAAGGTGCAAAGTAGAAATAGAAATAATGGGGTGCAAAGGAGCAAAATAAAATAACTAAATAAATACAGTAGGGGAAGAGGTAGTTGTTTGGGCTAAATTATAGATGGGCTATGTACAGGTGCAGTAATCTGTGTGCTGCTCTGACAGCTGGTGCTTAAAGCTAGTGAGGGAGATAAGCGTTTCCAGTTTCAGAAATTTTTGTAGTTCGTTCCAGTCATTGGCAGCAGAGAACTGGAAGGAGAGGCGGCCGAAGGAGAAATTGGCTTTGGGGATGACCAGCGAGATATACCTGCTGGAGCGCGTGCTACAGGTGGGTGCTGCTATGGTGACCAGCGAGCTGAGATAAGGGGGGACTTTACCAAGCAGGGTCTTGTAGATGACCTGGAGCCAGTGGGTTTGGCGACGAGTATGAAGCTAGGGCCAGCCAACGAGAGCATACAGGTCGAAGTGGTGGGTAGTATATGGGGCTTTGGTGACAAAACGGATGGCACTGTGATAGACTGCATCAAATTTATTGAGTAGGGTATTGGAGTAAATTACATCGCCGAAGTCGAGGATCGGAAAGGATGGTCAGTTTTACGAGGGTATGTTTGGCAGCATGAGTGAAGGATGCTTTGTTGCGAAATAGGAAGCCAATTCTAGATTTAACTTTGGATTGGAGATGTTTGATGTGAGTCTGGAAGGAGAGTTTACAGTCAAACCAGACACCTAGGTATTTGTAGTTGTCCACATATTCTAAGTCAGAACTGTCCAGAGTAGTGATGCTGGACGGGCGGGCAGGTGCAGGCAGCGATTGGTTGAAGAGCATGCATTTAGTTTTACTTGTATTTAAGAGCAGTTGGAGGCCACGGAAGGAGAGTTGTATGGCATTGAAGCTCGTCTGGAGGGTTGTAAACACAGTGTCCAAAGAAGGGCCACAAGTATACAGAATGGTGTCGTCTGCGTAGAGGTGGATCAGAGACTCACCAGCAGCAAGAGCGACATCATTGATGTACACAGAGAAGAGAGTCGGCCAAGAATTGAACCCTGTGGCACCCCCATAGACTGCCAGATGTCCGGACAACAGGCCCTCCGATTTGACACACTGAACTCTATCAGAGAAGTAGTTGGTGAGCCAGGCGAGGCAATCATTTGAGAATCCAAGACAATTGATTCTGCCGATGAGGATGTGGTGATTGACAGAGTCGAAAGCCTTGGCCAGGTCAATGAATACGGCTGCACAGTAGTGTTTCTTATCGATGGCGGTTAAGATATCGTTTAGGACCTTGAGCGTGGCTGAGGTGCACCCATGACCAGCTCTGAAACCAGATAGCAAAGCGGAGAAGGTGCAGTGGGATTCGAAATGGTCGGTAATCTGTTTGTTGACCTGGCTTTCGAAGACCTTAGAAAGGCAGGGTAGGATAGATATAGGTCTGTAGCAGTTTGGGTCAAGAGTGTCCCCCCCTTTGAAGCGGGGATGACCGCAGCTGCTTTCCAATCTTTGGGAATCTCAGACGACACAAAAGAGGGGTTGAACAGGCTAGTAATAGGGGTTGCAACAATTTCGGCAGATAATTTTAGTAAGGGTCCAGATTGTCTAGCTCGGCTGATTTGTAGGGGTCCAGATTTTGCAGCTCTTTCAGAACATCAGCTGACTGGATTTGGGAGGAGAAATGGGGAAGGCTTGGGCGAGTTGCTGTGGGGGGTGCAGTGCTGTTGACCGGGGTAGGGGGGTAGATCATCACCAGACATCACCGGCAACAATGTCACCTTGTCACCCACCGTCGCTGGACTAGACAGGACTGAGAAAAAGTGCTCTTCACTGACGAGTCGCAGTTTTGTCTCACCAGGAGTGATGGTCGGATTTGCGTTTATCGGCGAAGGAATGAGCGTTACACCGAGGCCTCTACTCTGGAGCGGGATCGATTTGGAGGGTCCGTCATGGTCTGGGGCGGTGTGTCACAGCATCATCGGACTGTGCTTGTTGTCATTGCAGGCAATCTCAATGCTGTGCGTTTACAGGGAAGACATCCTCCACCCTCATGTGGTACCCTTCCTGCAGGGTCATCCTGACATGACTTTCCAGCATGACAATGCCACCAGCCATACTGCTCGTTCTGTGCATGATTTCCTGCAAGACAGGAATGTCAGTGTTCTGCCATGGCCAGCGAAGAGACTGGATCTCAATCCCATTGAGCATGTCTGGGACCTGTTGGATCGGAGGGTGAGGGCTAGGGCCATCCCCCCCAGAAATGCCCGGGAACTTGCAGGTGCCTTGGTGGAAGAGTGGGGTAACATCTCACAGCAAGAACTTGCAAATCTGGTGCAGTCCATAAGGAGGAGATGCACTGCAGTACTTAATGCAGCTGGTGGCCACACCAGATACTGACTGACTTTTGATTTTGACCCCCCCCCTTTGTTGAGGGACACATTATTCAATTTCTGTTAGTCACATGTCTGTGGAACTTGTTCAGTTTGTGTCTCAGTTGTTGAATCTTGTTTTGTCATACAAATATTTACACGTTAAGTTTGCTGAAAATAAATGCAGTTGACAGTGAGAGGACGTTTCTTTTTTGCTGAGTTTATTTGCCATATCTTTAATTTAAGCATACTAGAAAGTGTGTGCCCTGAGGCCTGGATGGAAGCAAAAGTTATTCCCCTACCTAAGGATTGTAAAGCCCCCTTTACTGGCTCAAATAGCCAACCAATCAGCCTGTTACAAACTTTTGGAAAAACATTTGACCAGACACAATGCTATTTTAAAGTAAACAAATTCACAACAAACTTTCAGCACGCTTATAGGGAAGGGCATTCAACAATCTTACACAAATAACAGAGAAATTGACATTTAAAAAGATTGTGGGGGCTGTGTTGTTATTCAGTGTGGTTGACATTATCGATCATAGTTTGTTGCTGGAAAAACTTGTGTTATGGCTCTACACCCCCTGCTATATTGTGGGTGTTCTTTAATGGAAGTGTTCTTTAATCTCCAACAAAATCCAGGTCAAATCAGGAATTCCCCAGGGCAGCTGTCTAGGCCCCTTACTTCTTTCATTCATTACTAACGACCCTTGCTTTTTAATTTTTTTACTAACGACGTGCTAGTGACTGAGTAAAGTCAGTGTATCTATGTATGCGGATGACTCAACACTATACACGTCAGCTACTACAGCGACTGAAATGACTGCAACACTTAAAGAGCTGCAGTTAGTTTCAGAATGGGTCGCAAGGAATAAGAAACCTAAATATAAAAAAACCCGAAACCCATTGTATTTGGGACAAATAATTCACTAAACCTCAACTAAATGTTGCAATGAATAATGTCATAACTGAGCAAGTTGAGGAGACTGAACTGCTTGGAGTAACCCTGGACTGTAAACTGTCATGGTCATAACATATTCATACAATAGTAGCTAAGGTGGGGTGAAGTCTGTCCATAATAAAGTGTTGCTTCGTATTGTTAACAGCACTATAAACAAGGCAGGTCCTACAGGCCCTAGTTTTGTCGCACCTGGGCTAGTGTTCAGCCGTGTGGTCAGGTGCCACAAAGGAAAATTGCAATTAGCGCAGAACAGGGCAGCACGGCTGGCCCTCGCAAGTACACAGAGAGCTAACATTAATAATATGCATGTCAATCTCTCTTTGCTCAAAGTGGAGGAGAGATTGACTTCATCACTACTTGTATTTGTGAGAAGTATTGACATGTTGAATGCACCGAGCTGTCTGTTTGAACTACTGGCAGACAGCTCAGACACCCATGCATACCCCACAAGACATGCCGCAATAGGTCTCTTCACAGTCCCCAAGACCAGAACAGACTATGGGAGGCGTACAGTACTACATAGAGCCATGACTACATGGAATGCTATTCCACATCAAGTAACTGATGCAAGTTGTAAAATTAGACTTAAAAACCAGATACAAATACACCTTATGGAGAACGGGGACTGTGAAACAACACAAACATAGGCACATGCGCATTATACACACACACAGAGTAGGGGCCAGAGAGCACACACATAAGATGTTGTGAAATCTGTTGTAAATGTATTGTAATGTTTTTAAAAATGTGTAACTGCCTTCATTTTGCTGGACCCCAGGAAGAGTGGCAGCAGCTAATGGAGATCCAAAAAGACATACAAATATTCACAGATAATGAAGGAAAAACAATTCCCACCCTCCTAGGTCAAAGACTTGACCATTTGGCCTTGTTTCTCTCTCAATGGTGTTCAGATTGACTTGGTTGGTGGCACTGCTCTGACTGCACATTTTCTGAAGTTGGGGGTATGAATCAGATTTTCCCTTTCTTAGTACATGTCTGAGGGGTATCCTAGAAAGCAAGATCAATGACTTAGCCAGCTAACTTACAATAATAAGTAGTAGATCCCTCTGGTCTGTCAGACGTGAAACTAGCTGGGTAGATAAGCATCTGAGTGGCCATCGATGAACCCCCTCCCTGACAACTTGAAGTTAGTAAAACTAAATGAACTGTTGCTCATGGAGTCAGTTTGCACAGTTGACGTTGAGTGGTGAGCGATGTGCACAAAAGGTTGAGAGTTTGTGTCACAGTTGGGATGGAACTCACTCTGGTACAATGGTCCGCCAACTGGATGCTGCTATATTTGGACTAACAGAGCAGTTTGATATAACCTATTGTTTATTTCTGTTATGGAAGTTAGTGTAATTTTCAAAAATGTAAAACATAAAGTGGTTAAGGTAGAACAATTTATAAACATTCCATAAATATGCAATAATTTTTATCATACCATATGGGCAGGTACAATGGTGAGTTAATGACACTGAGGCATCATGAGTTAGTAAAAAAAGTATACTATGCTTTGTACAAACACCATCTGTTCATCTTATTATATAGCTACCGGCAATAATGTTAAGTATCAAACCAAATTAGACGCATTTCTGTCAATAATTTGGCAAATATAAAAACCAAACTGTAAAAAAAACACACAGAATAACCCATAAAAATTTAGAACAACGACCTAAATAAAATCACTGTTCATCATTAAAGCTCCGTTCAATAAACAGGCAACATGTTTGCATTATTAATAATAAAGATATTTAAAATTCAGCCCCCAAACATCAGAGATTGTTATTTTTCCATTACACCTTTTTCTCATGTTGAAAAACTGATGCTTTTCATAAAACAATTGAATTCAGTAGTGTAAATCATATATATTTTTTAAATCAAGTAAAACTCATAGGTTACTACTGTATGACTCTTTTAGGAAACGACAGGTCATTAATGCAATTTCACAAGGAGAAAAAAATGTATCCCACAATTTCATAGTGTAGTTTTAAGACCAAGTGAAATGAGCACATGGCAGTTTATGTTAGCAAGGCTCCTGTGGTCCACTTGATGTCCCATGTGAGGGACTTATGTTCTGAAGAGGAGACTTATGCAGATGAGCTGATGCTCTGCTTGTAGACGGCGTGGTAAGCGTTTCTCAGTAGCACGTAAGGGAAGCATGACTCCAGGAGGTCCATGGTGAGGAATGGAGACTCTTGGACAATCTGAAACCAAACCAAATACATGTATTTTGTGCCGAAACCTAGTTGTAGCGCTTCCGACTCCAGACTAAACATTGCCCCGTACAGCATGAGTTTAAAGCCCACCTGTACCTTGTGTATTTCTCTATCTGTCTTCCCCACTCATTTATGACTTTCTATCTCAAAAAGAAAATATGAATAAAAAAATACAGTATGTATAAAAAAGATTCTTAGAGAAAATGTGTGGGAGTGAACTTTTATTTATCATACATAAGCATAATGATAATGGGTGACATTCATAGATGGGATGGGATATTATTTATGCAATTTGCCGTTTTAAATAATTGTCTACTTCCCACGAACATCACATAATAAAAGTAGCTAAATAAATCACTAGTTGCAGTATTCGGAAATCTCCTTGGGTGATGTGCCATACCGTATTGTGTCATCCCAAATATATTGAATAAGCACAAATACTCACCATGTCCAGCAGCAGGTACACAGACTCCCTGTTTCGTGTCGTCATTTTGTCGGTCTCCTGGCCGATCTTCAGCAAGCTGGAAGATGCCAGCTGTAAATACCAAAACAGCAGAGGATTAAAGGTCTGCAGCAACACTAATTTATTTTAAAGTTGCTCATCAATGAAAAAAAATATTTTGAAGTTTTCAAAGATAATGCATTTCAGAAACTGCTCAGTAGTGGGGAAAAAAGTTGTGACAAATCCATTTGTAATGTTAAAGTGAATCTGGGATTCAAACAACAACAAAGCGGTCACCTTGCCACTTTTTTGACCAACACCTGAGGGATGGGGCTGGACAGAGCCATGATACATGGACTGGCCCTCCATGAGATCAACATTATAGTTTTAACTATGTTCTGAAGCTATACAGTGTTTGTTTACAATTACTTTGCTTACAAACAATGAAGTAAAACAAGCTCACATTTTGGGTTTAGATGGGGTAAGAAAGTTGAACTAAACTCAAGAGGTATTTATTTATAAGTTATATCCAAGAATCAATGGCTAAATATAATTAAATGTAAAAGTACAAAAATGGATGCACCAATCCAATGTGATAAATCACAGGGAGGGAAAGGAAAATATGCATATAATATATCAATGTTGACAATTCAAAGCAATAGTCATAAGAGCGACATGTTGCACATACAGCCAGAAATTCTTTGAGACGATCTTCAATGCTTCCCTTGTGGATGGTGAACAAGGCAGCAGCTATCTGGTTGACAGCTTTCGCCAGACAGTGAATATTGTTGCAGTGTCCTTAGAAAGATTGAAGAAAACATTTACTTCTCAGTTATCACAGTCCAACAACAATTGCTCGACTGTTTACCTTGGCTACCTCAATCTCTCTATAGTTATATACAAAATCAAAAGAAAGTAGTAGCCAAATAGTTATTGGTTACTACTTACTAAAACTACATACTGTGTACTAATCATAATACGTACAACTATGGAACATACTGTTTTAATAAAAAATATGCAGTAAGCAACACATGTCAATATACTAGGCTCATTCATACTGAGAAGGCATCACATAATGTGCAATCGCGCCTGTTCCCCGTCATTCATTTATTTTGGAAGTGCATGTCTCATTATCTGATGATCAGCTGTTTTCGAACAGACATGGGTCTGAAAATATTTTTCTCTTGTTCAATAGCATTTGTACTAGATGAAAAGCTGAAATGAGCACACCATACTGGCATATAAAGCATACCAAATGTTCCATATTTCACATAGACCTACTAAAAAGTATTATATTTTCGCATACCCGATCAGGGTATTCGGACATGGCCACTGTGTACTAACCATACTACTAGTGATGCACCGGTATGACATTTTTGCCCGATACCGATATCCGATATTTACATTTTTAGTGGCCTTTTAAGCATTCTAGTACAGTTAAATAGTTAACACACACACATAATAAAAATGACTGCAGTTTCTACTGGTCATTGTTTTCAGGCTGGTTGTATTGGTGCTAGCTAGGTACCCCAGAAGCTTTGGTCAAACAAATTATGCTTTATTACCAACGCGCTATTGTAAACACATCGTTCGTGGCCGGTGTCTGTAGACTTTTGTACAGCTTTGACAGTGCTACTGTATCTTTTTTGACACACAAAGACCCAAACGGCGTTCCATAGTATGTATGTCTTGAAGCTAATAGCAGTGACGTTATTACTGTCTAACTCCGGTAGGGTAACATCTGAAAAATAGCACCCTTGGTAGTGTGTACCGTTGCTCAACCAGTTGGCGAAAGCCAACATCACCCACAACAGAGAACGGTTGATTGTCAAGGGGAATGAATTCCATTATCTTGGCTTTAATGGATTTTGCCTTTGAGTTGTCTCGCTGAAATGTTCTTACTCTTTCAAATGACTGCTCGACTTGTTGACTGCTCGATCCACACAGCAGACATTTTGGCCTAGGTTAGGAATGCTGTGTTGCATGTGTAGCGCAGAATTTTATGTGGCGTCATTACGTCATTATATAGGTATGCACGGCAGTTTAGACATCAGTTTTTAACATCGGTGTTAAACTAGACATCGGGCCGATACCGATGTTGGCATTTTTAGCTAATATCGGCCAATTCTGATATGTTCACCGATATATCGTGCATCCCTACATACTATTAAGGATATAGGGCCTGTCCGAATAGCCATACTTGTGTTCTAAAAAGTACTCAGACAGATCTATATCTGCGCCTGGTGGGTTCTATGGTTAATCAGATATGGCCACTATTACCCAAACGGCCATTGACACAGAAATTATTAAAATACCTTCGATTGCAGGGCTATATTGAGACATGACGTTGCTGGCCAGAGTTGGCATGGAAACAGCAACGAAGACCATGAGCAGACAGGCGATCTTATACTCCTCCTCTGGGCTTATGTTTTCTGGAAACAGTGGTATTATGTACAGTTAATAACTGGATGACAATCAAACAGCTGCTCTTAGAAAACAATGTCAAAGCTCTGTAAACTACACCATAATCATGTTTATGTTTTTCCAGGTAGCAGTATTCAGTACAGCCAGGCTTTCCTTTTGTAATGAACTGAAGATACACATGAGAAACCTGCACACTGTGCGGGTTTCTTCTTTTTTTCTCATCTTATTCGCCTGTTACCATGCACCTGCAAAAAAGATAGCTCAGATGTGCGAGGGCCTTTAGAATTTTGAACATACACATAAAATGAGCATCTTCCTCAAATGTGTTTATTTCCATTGGCAAACACTGTCAGCCCTTTGCAGGGGCCTAGTTGTGGCACTCACCTGATTTCTGTGAAGAAAGGGCCACCACTAAGGCTGGATCTATCTCACAGGGCAGGCCTGCTGCAGACGACAGCTCATACACATTCATGGCCACCTGACAGGAAGAGTAGACTCAGCCATAAAAACATCAGATCATCATCTTCAAAAGATTTTCCAAAATCTATCCTCCAGTACAGGGGAACACCAGTTTCACCTATTTTATGTATTCCAGAACTAGCACACCTGATTCAACTAATGCAGGACTTGGTGATTGGTTAACCAATTGAATCAGGTGTGCTCATACTGGAATACATCTAATAAGTCAAACTGTATAGGGGGTACTCAAGAGAGGTTTGGGAAAGACTGATCTAGACTGTTGTCTCCATTGTAACCCACTGAGAAAGGTCCTATATACACACGTTGCCTCCTACCTTCATGTCAGTCTCTCTGGGAATGTGGTCCTTGAAATCCTCGACGGAGCTCACCAGGAAAGGAATGTGGAGGGACAGCACCTGACGACGGGTGATGGGACAGAAAAATGGGCCACATTTGAGTGCCGGTATGTTGTCATGTTAAATCTAGTTACTGGCATTTCTTTCACATCTTTCATATTTCTATACATTTTATTGGACAGAGAAAGTAGGGAATAATAGGACGAGAGTGCGTTTTCAAACCCATGTCGACACTGGTGTAGAAGTGCTGTAAGCGGTGGCACTAACTGCGATACCACCCAAGCTACATTAATGGCAATTTTGACTTGATCTTATTTGTACCCAGATATACAGCAGAGGACTTCAGTGATGATACAGAGGCCTAGTTAGTGAGTGATACAGTATTGGCCAGGATAAGTGTTGTGACTGGACTTACGTCGCGGAGTGCTTCCTGGGCCAGTGATCGGAATGACAAGATGACTCCAATAATGGTCATCCTTTTCAGGACGCTGTCAACAGCTACAGAACACAGACAAAGACACAAACAAGGCTTTAACCTCCTGTAAAAGTGTTTCAAAATGAAAAACATATAACTAAAGAGAGTTCAATGCTCAGTGCTGATCTGTGGGAAAACCATTTAGGGAGCAAATCTTGAGTCATTACCATATACAGGATGTGCTTAATATGGCAACAAGCACACTGACAAACACACTGTTTCTTCTGTTTTGGGGCTACAAGAGTAAGACATGGGCAAGGCAAGAGAGACGTACATGAGAGCTTCTTAAAGAGGGCAGCCATCTGCTCTGGTTTATCAAAGCTGGTCCTCATCTGGTTCAGAACTTCCACGTTGTCCACCACCAGTTTCTATGGAAGTGAGAAGGAAGGGGGAGAGCGAGAAAGACAGAGCCAGACAAAAAAAAACAGAAAAGACAAAATAAAAGAAAGAGAGAGGTACTATTAATGAGATTCAACAGAGATAAAAAGCCCAGGGGCATCAACATCAGTACAAAAAGCTCTGAAGGAAAACAAAAACAAACGCCTCTGATTCAGTCAGTGACCACACCTTGAGTTCTGCCACCTGGGAGGATATGTGCCACATGAGGCTCTCGCTGAGGAACTTCATGCCATAGGGTCCCAGCAGCTCTGACAGTGACCTCATCTCTGTGGGAAAGACAATGCGTCACGATTCACACTCCTCTCGCTTATCCCCAATGCTTTTGGGATTTAAGTATGTAGGTGGCCATGATTAAAATGTACACATATTTAACCCGATAAAGGCAAGGCTTTCCCCAAAAAATGACTTGTCCTAGAGTGGTGGAATATTCACAAAACTATATTCACTATACAGCAGCCTCAGCATACACTATACTCATCACGTCACATTATCCTATTCAGGACAGGCTACAAATTCCTGCTCAAAGTATTGCAAGCCTCTATTATGTCTAATAGATTATTCTGATGGTCTCACCGGATATATCTGAGTACTCCTCAGCATTAAAGGTGAGCTCGTTCTCCATAGGCAGGTTGACAAAGGCCTTCATGGCAGGGAAGTAGGCAATGTGGCCGTTGCTTACCTGCCGGAGCAAGGTCTCCAGATACCTATGGACACACAAGCAGACTCAATCTCACTGGGTGACACGATAGAATGGATATCTATCAAAAGTGCTGATCTAGGATCAGGTCCGCCAGTCCATGTTATCTTATTCACTTTTTGACCTAAATAAGCACTTCTACTCTGAGATGCTTAATACATACGGCCCAAATCTCCATCCACTCATTGGACATTTTTTTGTCCTGGTTTTGTGAGGAATCACCTAGGTGACATAATACAGTGCCTTGCAAAAGTATTAATCCCCCTTGGTGTTTTTCCTATTTTGTTGCATTACAACCTGCAATTTAAATAGACTTTATTTGGATTTCATGTAATGGACATACACAAAATAGTCAAAATTGGTGAAGCAAAAAAATGTACTTGTTTCAAAAAATTCAAAACGGAAAAGTGGTGCATGCATATGTATTCACCCCTTTGCTATGAAGCCCCTAAATAAGATCTGGTGCAAACAATTACCTTCAGAAGTCACATAATTACCGTAAATTCCGGACTATAAGCCGCAACTTTTTTCCCAGGCTTTGAACCTCGCGGCTTAAACAATGACGCGGCTAATATATGGATTTTTCCCGCTTTCAATTAAAAAAAAATAAATAAATTCTGTGACGTGCTCATTTTTTTGGCGGCATGAAGCTTTCATTAGACCAATTAAATTGCCGAACGGATTAAGGTCAAACAACTTTTTTGTTTACTGTTTAGATTAAATTGAGCGCTCTCAAACTTCCCATCATTCTGATTACGGTAGTCATTTTGTCACCCTCATCATGGCAAAGACACGGAGAAATGCATATGATGCAGCTTTCAAGTTGAAGGCGATTGATCTGGCTGTTGGAAAAGGAAATAGAGCTGCTGCACGGGAGCTTGGTCTTAATGAGTCGATGATAAGACGTTGGAAACAGCAGCGTGAGGAATTGACTCAGTGCAAAAAGACAACTAAAGCTTACTGCAAATTTTTTATTTTTTGTTACAAGCCGTGTTTCGTTAAAGCCTATTTATTTTGTTACAAGCCGTGTTTCGTTAAAGCCTGTGTAAAGTTCATTTGTTTCAATGTACCGGTAGGCACCTGCGGCTTATAGACAAGTGCAGCTTATTTATGTTCAAAATAATATATTTTTTTAAATTCAGTGGGTGCGGCTTATATTCAGGTGCGCTTAATAGTCCGGAAATTACGGTAGTTAAATAAAGTCCACCTGTGTGCAATCTAAGTGTCACATGATCTGTCACATGATCTCAGTACATATACATCTGTTCTGAAAGGCCCCAGAATCTGCAACACCACTAAGCAAGAGGCACCACCAAGCAAGCGGCATCACGAAGACCAAGGAGCTCTCCAAATGCAAGCTCTCCAAACAGTTCAGGGACAAAGTTGTGGAGAAGTACAGATCAGGGCTGGGTTATAAAAAAATATCAGAAACTTTGAACATCCCACAGAGCACCATTAAATCCATTACAAAAAACTGGAAAGAATATGGCACCCCAGCAAACGTGCCAAAAGAGGGCTGCCCTCAAACACTCACGGACCAGGCAAGGAGGGCATTAAATCAGAGAGCAAACAAAGACCCCAAAGATAACCTTTAACCTCACTAGGGTAGGATTCTGAATTTTGGATGAAAAGCATGCCCAGCTACTCAGGTCCAGAAGGTAGGATATGCATATAATTGGTAGATTTGGATAGAAAACACTCTAAAGTTTCCAAAACTGTTAAAATAATGTCTGTGAGTATAACAGAACTGATATGGCAGGCAAAAACCTGAGGAAAATCCATCCAGGAAGTGCCTTTATTTTGAAATGCCTATTTTTCCATTGAAGCCTATCCACCATACAAAGACTTATGACGCAGTTCGCGATCCCTATGGCTTCCACTACATGTGGCCAGTCTTTAGGCATTGTTTCAGGCTTTTACTCTAAAAATGAGGGAGGAACACCACTTTCAATGAGAGGACAGTGGAAATTTCCAGACATGAGTCCGGCGTGTGACCGGGACCGTGCCTTTCTTGTTTTTCCTTTTCTATTGACAAAGCTATTGTCCGGTTGAAATATGAGCGATTATTTATGACAAAAACAACCTGAGGATTGATTATAAACATCGTTTGACATGTTTCTACGAACTTTTATGGTACTTTTTGGATTTTCCGTCTGTCTGTTGTGACCGCGCTTTGTTCCAATGGATTACTGAAAAAAACGCACCAACAAAACGGAGGTTTTTGAATGTCAAGAGGGACATTATCGAACAAAACAAACATTTATTGGGTAACTGGGAGTTTTGTGAGTGCAATCATATTAAGATCATCAAAGGTAAGTGAAATTTTATCGCTATTTCTGACTTTTGTTACTCCTCGTCTTGGCTGCTAACTGTTTAATGTTATCGCTATTTCTGACTTTTGTTACTCGTCTACTTGGCTGGTTACTGTTTAATGATTTGTCTGCTGGGCGCTGTTCTCAGATAATCGCATGGTTTGCTTTCGCTGTAAAGCCTTTTTGAAATCTGACACCGTGGTTGGATAAATAAGAAGTTAATCTTTAAACCGATGTATAACACTTGTATGTTTCATGAATTTCTATAATGAGTATTTCTGTTTTTTAATTTGGCGCTCTGCAATTTCACTGGATGTTGGCCAGGTGGGACGGTAGCGTCCCACACCCCCTAGAGAGGTTAAGGAGCTGCAAAGATCCACAGCGGAGATTGGAGTATCTGTCCATAGCACCACTTTAAGCCATACACTCCACAGAGCTGGGCTTTACGGAAGAGTGGCCAGAAAAAAGACACATTTAGTGTTCGCCAAAAGGCATGTGGGAGACTCCCCAAACATATGGAAGAAGGTACTCTGGTCAGATGAGGCTAAAATTTAGCTTTTTGGCCATCAAGGAAAACACTATGTCTAGCGCAAACCTAACATCTCATCACCCCGAGAACTCCACAGTGAAGCATGGTGGTGGCAGCACCATGCTGTGAGGATGTTTTTCATCAGCAGGGACTGGGAAACTGGTCAGAATTGAGTGGTGCTAAATACAGGGTGCTAAATACAGGGAAATTCTTGAGGGAAACCTGTTTCAGTCTTCCAGAGATTTCAGAATGGGACAGAGGTTCAGCTTCCAGTGACCCTAAGCATACTGCTAAAGCAACACTCGAGTGGTTTAACGGGAAACATTTAAATGTCTTGGAATGGCCTAGTCAAAGCCCAGACCTCAATCCAATTGAAAATCTGCGTTATGACTTTGTTGTACACCAGCCGAACCCATCCAACTTGAAGGAGCTGGAGCAGTTTCGCCTTGTAGAATGGGCAAAAATCACAGTGGCTCGATGTGCCAAGCTTATAGAGACATACCCCAAGAGACTTGCAGCTGTAGTTGCTGCAAACGGTGGCTCTACAAAGTATTAACTTTGGGGGAATGAATAGTTATGCACGCTCAAGTTTTGTTAGTTTCACAATAAATATTGTTGTGTATGTTGTGTAAATCAAATGATACAAACCCCCCCAAAAAATCTATTTTAATTCCAGGTTGTAAGGCAACAAAATAGGAAAAATACTAAGGGGGTGAATACTTTCGCAAGCCAATGTATGTGAACTGAGGACTGGTGTGTTGGTTGGGTGGGACTCACCAGTTGGTGTAGAGGCTGGTGATGGTGGGCTCCCCATGGCTGTCCAGGTGCTGGGTCTGCTGTAGCAGCACGTTGTTGAACACTCGCGTGATGTCAATCTGCACATAGTTCTCGATGGACTGCAGCACCGTCATGTAGGAACGCACGCTGGTGAGCAGCTCGGAGGGTTTGGCGATCTCTTGTGTGGCCTGGTTGTACATGGTCATTCCCACGATGGACCTGAGAGAAGATGGAGCATCATGAGTCTTGGATCAATCTATAGATTATATCTATCGATCACATTGTTTCAATCCATGGTAATGTATCATACAGTTTCCTATTTATTTTTTTATTTCACCTTTATTTAACCAGGTAGGCAAGTTGAGAACAAGTTCTCATTTACAACTGCGACCTGGCCAAGATAAAGCAAAGCAGTTCGACACAAATAACAACACAGAGTTACACATGGAGTAAAACAAACATACAGTCAATAATACAGTAGAAAAATAAGTCTATATACAATGTGAGTAAATGAGGTGAGATAAGGGAGGTAAAGGCTATAAATAGGCCATGGTGGCGAAGTAGCTGAAGTCAGAAGTTTACATACACCTCAGCCAAATACGTTTACACTCAGTTGTTCACAATTCCTGAAATGTAATTCCAAGTAAAAATTCCCTGCCTTAGGTTAGATAGGATCACCACTATTTTAAGAATGTGAAATGTCAGAATAATAGAGAAAAATATTTTTTCATCACATTCCCAGTGGGTCAGAAGTTTACATACACTCAATTAGTATTTGGTAGCGGTGCCTTTAAATTGTTTAACTTGGGTCAAATGTTTCAGGTAGCCTTCCACAAGCTTCCCACAATGAGTTGGGTGAATTTTGGTGTAACGGAGTCAGGTTTGTAGGACTCCTTGCTCACACCCGCTTTTTCAGTTCTGCCCACAGATTTTCTACAGGATTGAAGTCAGAGCTTTGTGATGGCCACTCCAATACCTTGACTTTGTTGTCCTTAGGCCATTTTGCCACAACTTTGGAAGTATGCTTGGGGTCATTGTCCATTTGGAAGACCCATTTGCGACCAAGCTTTAAAAAACTTCTTAGGGATCAAATCCCGTTAACTTCTTACATCTAGGCGTTCCGCTAGAGGAACCCCGTTCCGCCAGCGGAACCCCTAGCCAACAGCCAATGGCATGGCACGAAATACAAAAACAACTAAAATACCACAATTACATTTTCTCAAACAAAGACTATTTTACACCATTTTAAAGATACACTTATCCTGAATCCAACCACGTTGTCAGATTTCAAAAAGGCTTTACAGCGAAAGCAAAACATTAGATTATGTTAGGATACCACCACAGCAAAAAAAAACAACACAGCCATTTTCCGAGCAAGGACAGCCATTTTCCAAGCAAGGGTAGCCGTCCAAAAGCACAAAACCAGCTAAAATTATGCACTAACCTTTGACGATCTTCATCAGATGATACTCCTAGGACATTATGTTAGACAATACATGCATTTTTTGTTCCATCAAGTTCATATTTATATCAACAACAAAAAAACATTTTACATTGGCGCGTGACGTTCAGAAAATGTATTCACCCCCAAATTTCCGGTGAATGTGCACCATAATTTACAGAAATACTCATCATAAACGTTGACAAAATATATAATAATTAATTACATAAGTATAGATGAACTATACCTTTATGCAAACGCTTTGTCAGATTTCTAAATAACTTTACGGAGAAAGCACATTGTTCAATATTCTGAGTACTAAGCCCCAAGCTATTCAGTTAGCCGTCCAGCCACGGCATCCACAAAACGCTGAAATATGTTAAAAATATTATCTTACCTTTGCTGATCTTCAGCTGAATGCACTCGGAAGGTCTCCCACTTCCACAAGAAATGTTCATTTGTTCGATAAAGTCCATAATTTATGTCGAAATAAATCCCTTTTGATGGCGCGTCCAGATCACCATTCCAAAATGCATCTATCCACCGTCGACGAAAAGTTATAAAGTTCCCTCAGCGTTTGTAGAAACATGTCAAACCATGTTTACAATCAATCTTTAGGGTGTTTTTAACGTAGAATTTCGATAATATTCCAACCAGACAATAGCAGATTCATTACAGAATAAAAATAAAAATGGCTAGCCCTGCGTGAGTGCGCACGAGGTAAGTCAATGACACCAGGTTGACCACTTACTGTTCCGGGTATTATTCAATCAAATAGCATTGTAGAAGCCTCAAACAAGGTTCTAATGATTGTTGACATCTAGTTGAAGCCTTAGGAAGTGCAATATGACATCACAGACACTGTAGTTTAGATAGAACATCATTTGAAATGACTACAACCATGTGAGGTCAAACTTCCTGGTTGGATTTTTCTCAGGTTTTTGCCTGCCATATGAGTTCTGTTGTACTCACAGACATCATTCAAACAGTTTTAGAAACGTCTGTGTTTTTTCTATCCAAATCTACTAATAATATGCATATCCTACCTTCTGAGTCTGAGTAGGAGGCAGTTTAATTTGGGTACGTTTTTCATCCGGGCCGTGGAAATACTGCCCCCTATAGTGAAGAGGTTAACGGGATCGATTTGACAAAGGCCAGTGAAAGTGCAGGGCGCTAAATTCAAACAACAGAAATCTCATAATTAAAATTCCTCAAACATACAATTATTATACACCATTTTAAAGAAACTTCTTGTTAATCCAACCACAGTGTCCGATTTCAAAAAGGCTTTACGGTGAAAGCATACCATACGATTATGTTAGGTCAGCCCCTAGTCACAAAAAAACATACAGCCATTTTCCAGCCAAAGAGAGGAGTCACAAAAAGCAGAAATAGAGAAAATTAATCTCTAACCTTTGATGATCTTCATCAGATGGCACTCATAGGACTTCAGGTTACACAATACATGTATGTTTTGTTCGATAAAGTTCATATTTATATCCAAAAATCTCAGTTGACATTGGAGCGTTATGTTCAGTAATGTTTTGCTTCCAAAACATCCGGTGATTTTGCAGAAATACTCATCATAAATGTTGATGAAAGATACAAGTGTTATGCATAGAATTAAAGGTAAACTTCTCCTTAACGCAACCGCTGTGTCAGATTTCAAAAAAGCTTTACGGTGAAAGCACATCATGCAATAATCTGAGTACAGTGATCAGCCACCAAAACAAGCCATACAGACACCCGCCATGTTGCGGAGTCAGTAAAAGTCAGAAATAGCGTTATAAATATTCACTTACCTTTGATCTTCATCGGAATGCACTTCCAGGGATCCCAGTTCCACAATAAAAGGTTTGTTTTGTTTGATAAAGTTAATCTTTTTGTCCAAATACATCCTTTTTGTTTGCGCGTTTAGTTCACTATTCCAAATGCACAAGGCGCGGGCACTAAGTCCAGAAAAAAAGTCAAAAAAGTTCCATTACAGTTTGTAGAAACATGTCAAACGATGTATAGAATCAATCTTTAGGATTTTTTTATCATAAATCTTCAATAATATTCCAACCGGACAATTCCTTTGTCTTTAGAAATGAAAGGGAACGGAGCTCGTGCGTGACTAAACTAAAGGTTTTCAGCCAGACCACTGGTTCAAACAGCTCTTATTCGCTCCCCTTTCAAATTAGAAGCCTGAAACAACGTTTTAAAGACTGACATCTAGTGGAAGCCTTAGGAAGTGCAATCTCACCAAATGTACACTGTGTATCGGAAAGGCAATCACTTGGAAAAACTACATAGCTCAGATTTCCCACTTCCTGGTTGGATTTTTCTCAGGTTTTCGCCTGCCATATGAGGTCTGTTATACTCACAGACATCATTCAAACAGTTTTAGAAACTTCAGAGGGTTTTCTATCCTAATCTACTAATGATATGCATATCCTACCTTCTGAACCTGAGTAGCAAGCAGTTTACTATGGGCTCGCCTTTCATCCGAACGTGAAAATACTGCTCCCCAGCCCAAAGAGGTTAACTTCCTGACTGATGTCTTGAGATATTGCTTCAATATATGCACGTAATTTTCCTACCTCATGATGCCATCTATTTTGTGAAGTGCACCAGTTCCTCCTGCAGCAAAGCACCCCCACAACATGATGCTGCCACCCCCGTGCTTCACGGTTGGGATGGTTTTCTTCGGCTTGCAAGTCTCCCTTTTTACTCCAAACATCACGATTGTCATTATGGCAAAACAGTTCTATTTTTGTTTAATCAGACCAGAGGACATTTCTCCAAAAAGTACGATCTTGTCCCCATGTGCAGTTGCAAACCATAGTCTGTTTTTTTATGGCGGTTTTGAAGCAGTGGCTTCTTCCTTGCTGAGAGGCCTTTCAGGTTATGTCGATATAGGACTTGTTTTACTGTGGATATAGATACTATTGTACCTGTTTCCTCCAGCATCTTCACAAGGCCCTTTGCTGTTGTTCTGTAATTGATTTGCACTTTTTGCACCAAAGTATGTTCATCTCTAGGAGACAGAACGCGTATCCTTCCTGAGCGGTATGACAGCTGCGTGGTTCCATGGTGTTTATACTTGCGTACGATTGTTTGTACAGATGAATGTGGTACCTTCAGGCATTTAGAAATTGCTCCCACGGATGTACCAGACTTGTGGAGGTCTACAATTGTTTTTCTGAGGTCTTGGCTGATTTCTTTTGATTTTCCCATGATGTCAAGCAAAGAGGCACTGAGTTTGAAGGTAGACCTTGAAATACATCCACAGGTACACCTCCAATTGACTCAAATGATGTCAATTAGTCTATCAGAAGCTTCTAAAGCCAATACATAATTTTCGGGAATTTTCCAAGCTGTTTAAAAGGCACAGTCAACTTAGTGTAAGTAAACTTCTAACCCACTAGAATTGTGATACAGTGAATTATAAGTGAAATGATCTGTCTGTAAACAATTGTTGGAAAAATTACTTGTGTCATGCACTAAGTAGATGTCCTAACAGACTTGCCAAAACTATAGTTTGTTAACCTGTCTGGGAACTGTGGGATGTTTGCGTCCCACCCTAGTCAACAGCCAGTGGAATCGTGTCGCGCAAAATACAAATACCTCATAAATGCTATAACTTCAATTTCTCAAACATATGACTATTTTACACCATTTTATAGATACACCTCTCCTGAATCGAACCATGTTGTCCGATTTCAAAAAGGCTTTACAGCAAAAGCAAAACATTAGATTATGTTAGGAGAGTACCCTGCCAAAAATAATCACACTGCCATTTTCAAAGCAACTAGCATGCATCACAAATACCCAAAACACAGCACTAGCCTTTGACAATCTTCATCAGATGACACTCCTAGGACATCATGTTACACAATACATGCATTTTTGTTCGATAAAGTTCATATTTATATATAAAAACAGCATTTTACATCGGCGCATGAAGTTCAGAAAATATTTTCCCTCAAATGCTTCCGGTGAATCAGCGCTACAATTTACAAAATTACTATTCGAAAACATTGGTCAAATATAATATTGTCATTCAAAGAATTTGCACTTGTCGTCACGAATGTGCAAAAAATATATATTTACGTTCGTTCAAACATGTCAAACGTTGTATAACATAAATCTTTAGGGCCTTTTTCAATCAGAACTTCAATAATATTCAAGGCGGACGATTGCATTGTCTTACTAAACGTTTCGGAACGAAAGAGTACCCACGGGCACGCGCATCATAGTAGTAATGGCCCTCCCTCTATGACAAAATTTCAAGGCCTCTCGTTCGGTCAGTTTTTACTCAAACCACTTTGTAAAGACTGTTGACATCTAGTGGAAGCCTTAGGAAGTGCTAAATGAATCCTAACTCACGGTGTGTTTCATAGGCAAAGTGTTGAAAGTGATTCCACAAATCAGATTTCCACTTCCTGTTAGGATTTGTCTCAGGGTTTTGACTGCCATATGAGTTCTGTTATACTCACAGACACCATTCAAACAGTTTTAGAAACTTCAGAGTGTTTTCTATCCAAATCTACTAATTATATGCATATTCTCGTTTCTGGGTAAGAGTAGTAACCAGTTTAAATCGGGTACGTTTTTTATCCGGCCGTGAAAATACTGCCCCCTATCCCCAACAAGTTAACAAGAAATTTGTGGAGTGGTTGAAAAACTAGTTTTAATGACTCCAACCTAAGTTGGCACTTAGGGCCCTGGTCAAAAGTAGAGCACTAAATAGGGAAAAGCGCATCATTTGGGAGGCATTCTATGTGTAGGTGGGTGGACTCACTTGGTGAAGCGGATCTCCAGGTGTGAGGTGAGGTATTCGCGGGGGGTAAAGGTGTGTTCCCACACCACCATGTTGGGCACGTAGTTAATGGAGAAGCACAGTTCCGACAGCGCCGTGTGCAGCTTGTCCAGGCTGGAAGACACAACAAGATAGAAATTAACATCAGCAACTACTAACATACACACACACACGCAGGCACCCACAGGCACCCACAAACAGCCACACATACATATGCACCGAGACACAGACACGTGCAACTCACTTGGTGACCAGGAGCCTGTTCTTCCTCATGCTTTCAACACCCGGCTTCTCTCGCTCTGGCTCGCCTTTCTTCCCAGTCAGCTTTTTGGACTTCTTGTTCACTGCCTGACTGATGGTTTTCGCACAGTGTTTAGGGAGCAGCTGCAAAGAGATAAAATCTAATCTGAATGAAAATCCATGTGCAATAATTGTATCTATACTTTGATAAGAAGATAAAATAGGATTCCATGAAACTGTCATATATTGTCAATAAGTCTTACATCAATATGGCCCCTGTCCAGTCATTATAAAAGGAGAAACTGATCCTAGAATCAGCAGTCCTACTCTGGATCATACACATACTAAAAATATGCTTTCACTGTACTGAAGTCACTATGGAAAAAAGAGACCGCTAAAGTGACAAACGCATCATTATATACCCTATTCCACAAGGACATGGGTCTCCATGCCGATGACCCCTCACCTGGTCACTGAGCGTGCACTGCTCTGTGCAGATGTCGGTGATGAGGTTGCGCGCCTGCTTGGCCATCTCGTCCAGGAACATGTTGCAGAGCGACAGACTGCGGTCGCCAATGTGATGCCGCTGGGAGAACGCAGGGAAGGGACAGGTAGTTAACCACTCAGGAACAGTGTGAGATGGGAATCTTTAGGCAACACTTCCGTAGTGCAAAATAATTATTCAAAGTGCAAAACTGACAATAAACCTCAATCTCGCAGTGATTTAATTTGAAATGTTTCTTGAACAATGTGCTTTATAATCAGGCTTTTTTTTTACTTGAGTTTAGTAAACTGATCAATGCAATCATTTTATGCACATTTACACATTGTTGAAGAAAAGTTTGAAAGTATATCACACAGATGTTTATAATGACATTTATAGTAAGTTTTGCACTTTGCACAATTCTTTTGCACCACAAAAAATGGTGCCCTTAGTGTTTTATGAGAATCTCAAGTTGGGTTGCAAAATTCCAGAAACTTTCCCAAAGTTCCCAGGTAAAAAAAAAAATCCCAGTTGGTGGATTCCCAGAGTCAGAAGGGAACATGCAGTGAGGGAACACTCCAACTGGGAATCCTGCAACCGGGATTTCTGAAAAACCCAGGAACTTTAAGAATGTTTCCTGAATTTTGCAGACTTAGCCTTACGAAACGAATTCTAGATATGAATGTGATGTTATGCTTCATAAGGGTTTCTTTCAACCATTGGTTGCGGGGCCTTACCTCTTCGGGACAGAGCTCATGGGTGCAGCTCATGAAGTGTGTGCACAGCAGGGGGAATGAGATAGAGTGGCGCGACTGTGAGGGCAGTTCCAAACACTGCTGAAACATCTTCTCAAATGCTCGGCTGTAGAAGCTATCACCACCAATGAGACGAGGACACCAAGAAAGTCAAACTCAAAATCCATCTAGAGCAATCATATCCAAAACAATTAATTAATTAATCTTGTTTTCATATCTTGTCATTAACATATATTTTCACAAATATTTATTTATGCAATTATTCTTTACATTTGTGTTATGCCTATTTATTATCGTTTGCGCTCATGTTTATGGCAAATCATTTGACCGTGGGCCTTGATGTCATTCATTGTTTTTTTGTTTTTTTAAATAAGCTCTTACTGGACTGTATCATTTACTATTACTCAATTACTAATTGCATTTATTGTAAGGTAAATTAAAACATGCTATGTGTTGCAGTAGGCCTTTAGAATAATGCAAAACATATCCTTGACTATCCGAGGTGATGAGTGAGAGGAAGCGAACTCCACCTAAACTATACCGAAACTAATTTCACACATAAATTAGCCTAAAGACAAGATTAAATTGACAATAATCTGATGTCTGACAATATTATCAGTTGTAAAATTGTACATGAAGAGATGGGCGCAGCTTGGAATTAATTGAACGAGGCAGGGAAAGGATCACCACTTTATCAAATCCTCCTTACATTTTACATTTACATTTTAGTCATTTAGAAGACGCTCTTATCCAGAGCGACTTACAGTAGTTAATGCATACATTTCATTTCATGCATTTTTTTTTTTTTTGTACTGGCCCCCCGTGGGAATCGAACCCACAACCCTGGCGTTACACACACCATGCTGGCGCTGCAAACACCATGCTCTACCAACTGAGCCACATGCAGGCAAAACGTTTTGATTTATTAGAATGAGCATATTCTGCAGTTTCTAAGATGCTTAACTTTGTCAAATAGCTCTCCAGATATCACTTTTTAAAATAACAGTGCTGTGCCGTGCGTTCAGCACATGATAATCGCACAGGAGGGGATGGCTGCCGTTTTATGGACCCTTAACCAACCGTGCTATTTTGTTAGTTTTTTCGCATTGTTTGTAACTTATTTTATACATAATGTTGCTGCTCGCTGTTGTTATTTTACTGCTGCTCTTACCACTGCTCTTTAATTATTTGTTCTTTAATAATTCTTCTTAAAAACTGCATTGTTGGTTATACGGGATCGGTCATCCAGGGGACGGACACGCTAATGTGTTTAGCATGACTTGTAAGTGACAAGGACATTTCCCAGGGCATAGACATGTCTTATATGGGGAGAAAGCTTAAATTCTTATTAATCAAACTGCACTGTCCAATTTACAGTAGCTATTACAGCAAAAAAAATACCATGCTGTTTGAGGAGAGTGCACAACAACAAAACTTTTCACGGTAACTGGTTTGGTGACATTCACCTCTGAAGGTAAATACTGTACTTACAGTCAGTCATCTTGCTCTGATTTGTCATCCTGAGGGTCCCAGAGATAAAATGTAACAGTTTTGTTTGATAAAATCAATTTTTATATTCAAATGTAGGAACTGGGTTCTACAGTTGGAACCCCTGCTGTGTTTGCTGCACCCCCATCTAGATGTGTGAAGGTTAGTGTCTTTTCTGTAGGGAAGCTAATTATCCATAATTTATGACATTCCTGGGAGTGTGTAAACTTACATTTTGTATTACCATATCATTTTTTAATAATGGCTTCTCTTGCATTTCAAATATGGAACATTTTTCTTCTTAATTATTTTTTACCAGATTTTACCAGATAATGGGTTAAATTCTCCAACATTCATTTCACATTTCCACAAACCTCAGTTTTTCCTTTCAAATGGTATCAAGAATATGCATATCCTTTCTTCAGGTCCTGAGCTACAGGCAGTTAGAGTTGGGTATGCCATTTTAGGCGAAAATTGAAAAAAAGGCCTGATCCTTAAGAGGTTTTAAGGGCTTGTAGGTAAGCATTTCACTGTAAGGTCTACCTACACCTGTTGTATTCGGCGCATGTGACAAATAACATTTAATTTGATGAGCACTCGTGCAGCAGCATTGCTCAGGCTATTAGGCAAAGACTAGTAACATATATATATATATATATTTTTTTAAATACATTATTTTCAATTTCTTTAGACCTGTCAAAACAAAATTATAATGATTTCTGTTTTATGGATTTTGTTCTTGAACTAGTGGTTTTTCGTTTTTACTTATAGCCTACAGTAACAAACTAATAAATGCTATTATATTCTAATGTTACCTTAACACCTTCATAAACACAACCAAATTATTATTCTTCCGATTGCATATATGACATGTATTTATTAGACTGTTAGAATGCTGACCCGTCATTGGCTGGAGGGTATGCGTATGCTAATGGAGCCCCTGACAACATTCTCTAGCGGATACTTATAGGCTAAAAGGCCTGGCAGTTCTGGTGTGAAAGGAGGAAGAATTTACCCAGGTCTACATCTGTTTAAAGTGCAATCAAAATAATGAGCTGGAGGATAGGATGATCACGCTTCAAGGAGACTGAAGAGTAGACTGAATTATCACCAAGAGGCTTCTAGAGTGAATGCGGCAATGAATATACACTCTCCCTTGGGGTGGATCTGCCATTGAGACAGACCGGGACAAAAACTATGGAGGTCGACTTCCCAAACATACCGCTACACAACGGCGTTCCGACCAGCTCTACCCCAATGCCATCTAGCCAGTCCCAGCACTCAGTGACATTCACCGGTAAAGGTAAAAGCTGAAGGAAAGGTAGAAGAACGAGCCACTGACCACAAGCACAATCTGAGCTGTTCCTGGCCAATCAATTTCAGCCTGGAAATTCCACTCCCACAGTAGGATTCTCAAAAAGGAAGTCCGGAGTCCCCAGTGTAAGTAATGAGTGGTCCACTTCTCCCAGTCTGCTGAGGGCTTTGAGAACACCCAATGTGAGTCCAAGGCCCCCCACCCTCGGCCCCAAACTCCAGCGATTTTTGAAATGGGTGAGCAGCAGGAGGAGCTTCATCTGCTCCAGCTGGAAGGAATCGTCCTCCATGAAGCACAGGGCTCTGCAAACCTGTTCCTGGAGAGCTACCGTCCTATAGGTTTTCACTCTGGGGTTGGAGCAAAAACCTACAGGAGGGTAAGCTCTCCAGGAACAGGATTGGAGACCCCTGATCTAGCATCATTGCTGAAACCTCCATGGTTTGTCATGTTGCCGTCCCAGATGCAAGTACTCTTTATTACCTGGGGGTGCGCATGATGGATTTACAAGAACTGTTCCCAACCATCAAAATTCATGTCAAGTGAGTGAAAGCAGAAAAGCTCAAATCCATTTTCAAAACAGCTTATCGAGACCATACAGGATCCGGGTAAACAACCCATATTCTCCGGTCCTATTCCTTCTGCGCATTGGAACTGCGAGAAATTCAGCCGTAAGTGATCTCTACATGTTTAGCTAAGAAACCATTGTAGATCTATTTCCACCAAATGAAAATGGATCCAGACTGCTATCACCAACATTTGCTCAGTACTAAGAGCTGTTAGGCTTACTCGAGCAAGAACCCTCACTAACACTTATTTTATTCCATGTCCTCGCTTGAGGTACAGTTTTATACAATCTTATATCTATAACAGGAAAAAATGTGTGCTTATCAAATGTAGTTTCCTCAATATTAAGAAAGGAGTGCCGCGGGGGTCAATTTTGGGCTCCGTTCTTTTCACTATTTATAGACAAATTTTATATATATCTTAAAACCTGTAAAAATCATCTCTATAAGCAGATAGTTATTTACACCTTTGCCCCCTCAGTACAGCAGGCCATTCATGACTTTCAACCTTATATTGACTCAATAAAAATTGCTTACTGATCTTAAACTAGTGCTTAATCCTAATAAAACCAGGTTTATGTTGTTCTCTGGGTCTCGTAATATTGACCCTGAGGACCTGCGTATTTGCACATTGAAGGGAACCCAAATTGAGCAAGTTCCCCATTATAGGTACTTGGACTGACAATGAGCTATTTTTTTAAAACACACATTGAAAAGCAGATCATTAAGATTGGTTTCTTTTATAGAAATACATCCTGCCTCAATTTTAAAAGTAGGAGGAAGGTTGTTCAAGCATCTCTTCTCCCAGTACTTGATTATGGTGATATAATCTACATTCACACGGCAGTCTCTGTTTTAAAATCTTTAAATTCAGCACTGCGTTTTATTACTGGGGACAATTTCTGTACACATGACTGCATTTTGTATAGTTTTGTTGGCTGGGAGTCTCTGACTACCAGAAGTTTCCAGCATTGGATGCTTTTTAATATGAAGCGTTTTTTCAGAGACTCCCCCACCTCACGCAATAATTGGAGATCCAGCTAATTTTCAGACCCGCTCTTGGACTGGCTGGTTCTGGAGGTCCCACGGGTCTCCACTGAGAGGGGGAAAAATACTTTTAGTTTTTATACCCCTAGCTCATGGAATAGCCTTGAGGCCATTGCTAGTCTGCATTGGACAGATTAGATCAAGTTTAAGGACGGTGATATGTGAGACTTGTGTTTGTTTTGAATAATCTTGTTGTACAGATATTGTCATTGTATTACATTTTATTGTGTATGTACATGCTTGCACAGCTCCCTTCTATATGAGACCCTGGTATCAATGCTGACCTACCCTGTATGAACAAAATGAAATATGTATATATTTTCTGTCTGTCGGGTTATGTATTACCAGAAGATGGAAATGTCTGAGGTTTCCACCAACATCTCCACCAGGGAGTCCACCATCTTGGTGTGGAATATGATGGTGTTCATCATCTTGCCCAGTTCACGGTGGTCAGCGATACCCAGAGAGGCTTTTGACACACTAGTGTAGGCCTGGAGAGAGCGAGAGAGACAGACAACAGTTTCATCACATCAATCAAAATACCTTGAATTTCAAATCAAAACCATTCTCCATTTCAGGTAGCATCATATTACAGTCTCTCCTACAACTGGTGTTTAACCCCCTAGAGTAGATTGACACGTCAATCTAAGTTACATATCACATCCGGCCGTGATTGGGAGTCCCATAGGGCGGCGCACAATTGGCCCAGCTTCGTCCGGGTTTGGCCGGGGTAGGCCAAATAAGAATTTGTTCTTAACTGACTTGCCTAGTGAAATAATAACGGGAAAAATGGGGATATCATTTTTTTTTTGCATTGGATGAGTCTCAATTCACTGCATCCGCCAGTGTCACACTTCCGCTTCTTGGCCCCATGTTTAATGAGCTGAAATAAAAAATCCCAGAAATGTTCCACTCACACAACAGAGCTTATTTCTCCCAAATGTTGTGCACAAATGTGCATTTCTCCGTAGACAAGATAATCTATCTACCTGACAGGTGTGGCATATGAAGAAGCTGATTAAACAGCATGCTCATTACCCAGGTGCACCTTGTGCTGGGGACAATAAAAGCCCAGTTTAAAATGTGCAGTTTTGTCACACAACACAATGCCACAGATGTCTCAAGTTCTGAGGGAGAGTGCAATTGGCATGCTGACTGCAGGAATGTCCAGTAGAGCCGTTGCCAGACAATTTTATATTCATAAGCTGCCACAAACATTGTTTTAGAGAATTTAACAGTACGTCCAACCGGTCTCACAACCACAAATCACGTGTAACCATGCCAGCCCAGGACCCAGGGTGGTTGGAGTATTTCTGTCTGTAATAAAGCCCTATTGTGGAAAAAAAAACAAATTCTGATTGGCTGGGCCTGGCTGCCAAGTTGGTGGGCCTGGCTGCCAAGTGGGTGGACCTATGCCCTCCAAGGCCCACCCATGACTGCACGCTTGCCCAGCCATGTGAGGGCCTAATGAAACTCAGTAAAATCTTTGAAATTGAATGTGGCGTTTATATTTTTGTTCAGTACATTATGACCAATCTATGGAAAAGGGAGAATCTCACAAACATAATGGTGTTCTCAATTTTGCTCTTCGACTCCCCGTCACAGCTGTTTCATTGTTAAAAGGAATGTTGTTTCATTTAACACCCAAACGGAAGTATGAAGGTCGTTTTGTGCCTATTTAAAAAAAAGGGGTTAAATGTGTGTAAAATATATATATATATACATATATATACACTGCAAATACAGTAAATTCAGACCCCTACACCTTTCCATATTTTGTTACGTTACAGCCTTATTATAAAATGGATTAAAGTTTTTTTCCCCTCATCAATCTACACACAATAGACCATAATGAGGTCCTGAGTGCTCTGTAGCAGGTTTTCAAAAATGATCTCTGTACTTTGCTCTGTTTATCTTTCAGAAGTGACGCTTTGCATTCAGGCCAAAGAGTTCAATCTTGGTTTCATCAGACAAGAGAATCTTGTTTCTCATGGTCAGAGTCATTTAGGGGCCTTTTGGCAAACTCCAAGTAGGCTTTCATATTCCTTTTACTGAGGAGTGGCTTCCATCTGGCCATACTACCATAAAGGTCTGATTGGTGGAGCGCTACAGAGATGGGAGAACCTTCCAGAAGGACAACCATCTCCACAGAGGAACTCTGGAGCTCTGTCAGAGTGAACATCAGGTTCATGGTCACCTCCCTGACCAAGGCCCTTCTCCACCAATTGCTTAGCTTGGCTGGGCTGTCCTGGTGGTTGCAAATTTCTTCCATTTAAGAATGGAGGCCACTGTGTTCTTGGGGACCTTCAATGCTGTAGAAATCTGTCGGTACCTTTCGCCAGCTCTGTGCCTCAACACAATCCTGTCTCGGCGCTCTACAGACAATTCCTTCGACCTCATGATTTGGTTTCTGCTCTGACATGCACTGTCAACTGTGGGACCTTATATAGACAGGTGTGTGCCTTTCCAAATCACGTCCAATAGACTGAATTTACCAAAGGTGGACTCCAAGTTGTAGGAACATCTTAACTTCTCTAGGGTAGGGGGCAGTATTTTCACGGCCAGATGAAAAACGTACCCAAATTAAACGGCCTACTACTCGGGCCCAGGAACTAGAATATGCATATTATAGAAAACCCTCTGACGTTTCTAAAACTGTTTGAATGATGTCTGTGAGTATAACAGAACTCATATGGCAGGCAAAAACCTGAGAAAAATCAAACCAGGAAGTGGGAAATCTGGTGCTTGAAGTCCTTTCAAGTCATTGCCTATCCAACACACAGTGACTTAGGGTTCATTTTGCACTTCCTAAGGCTTCCACTAGATGTCAACAGTCTTTAGAACCTAGTTTCAGGCTTTTGCAGTGAACAGAGAGCGAACAAGAAGGCCGGGAAGTTGGTGTCTCAGGAAAGGACATGAGTTCAATGGCGCGCTTTCACGTGAGGAGGTAGCTGTGTTCCAAAACGTTTTTCAAGACATTGGAATCGTCCGGTTGGAATATTATTGAAGTTTTAAGTTATAAAGGCTCTAAATATTGATGCTATAGAACGTTTGACATGTTTCAACGAACGTAAATATAACTTTTTTTGACTTTTCGTCGTGACATTTTGGCCAAGCTTCCTACATTTGGAGTAGCTTACTGAACGCGCAAACAACAAGGAGGTGTTTGGACATAAATTATGGACTTTATCGAACAAAACAACATTTATTGTGGACCTGGGATTCTTGGAAGTGCCTTCTGATGAAGATCATCAAAGGTAAGTTAATATTTATAATGCTATTGATTTTTGATGACACCAAAATGGCAGGTATCTGTATTGCCTAGTGTATGTTTCTGAGCGCCGTACTCAGATTATTGCAAAGTGTGCTTTCCCTGTGAAGCTTTTTTGAAATCTGTCACAGCGGTTGCATAAAGGAGATGGTTATCTAAAATTCTTTGAATAACAGTTTAATATTTTATCAACGTTTATGATGAGTATTTTTGTAAATTGTTGTGCTGATTCACCGGCAGTATTGGAGGCAAAATATTTTCTGAACATCACGCGCCAATGTAAAATGCTGTTTTTGGATATAAATATGAACTTTATCGAACAAAACATACATGTATTGTCTAACATTGAGTCCTAGGAGTGTCATCTGATGAAGATCGTCAAAGGTTAGTGCTTAATTTTAGCTGAATTTCTGGTATTTGTGACCCCTCTCCTGCTTGGAAAATGGCTGTGTGGTTTTCCTTGTGTTGTACCTGTCCTAACATAATCTAACTTTAAGCTTTCGCCGTAAAGCCTTTTTGAAATCGGACAATGTGGTTACATTAAGGAGAAGTGTACCTTTAAAATGGTGTAAAATAGTCGTCTGTTTCAGAACTTTGAATTATGACATTTTGTTGTTTTGAATTTGGCGCTCTGATTTTTCACTGGCTGTTGAATAGTGTGTCCCACCTCCCCAAGAGAGGTTAAGGATGATCAATGGAAATAGGATGCATCTCAGCTCAATTTCGAGTCTCATTTTCGCTTTGTCATTATGGGGTATTGTCTGTAGATCAAAGAGAGACAGTTAATGAAATACATTTTAGAATAAGGCTCTAACGTAACAAAATGTGAAAAATGTCAAGGAGACTGAATACTTTCCAAATTAACAAATAGCCCTTACACAGCCTGGAGGTGTGTTGGGTCATTGTCCTGTTGAAAAACAAACAATAATCCCACTAAGCGCAAACCAGATGGGATGGCGTATTGCTGTGCTAGCCATGCTGTTTAAATGTGCCTTGAATTCTAATTAAAATCAGAGACACTGTCACCAGCAAGGCACCCCCACACCATCATACCTCCTCATCCATTCTTCACAGTGGGAACCACACATGAGGAGATCATCAGTTCACCTACACTGCTTTTCACAAAGACACAGACAGATTTCCACCAGTCTAATGTCCATTCTTTTCCCAAGCAAGTCTCTTCTTATTGGTGTCCTTAAGTAGTGGTTTCTTTGCAGCAATTCGACTATGCAGGCCTAAATCACGCAGTCTCCTCTCAACAATTGATGTTGAGATGCGTCTGTCACTTGAAATCTGTGAAACATTTGTCTTGTGCGCCGAATACAACAGGTGTAGACCTTACAGTGAAATGCTTACTTACAGGCTCTAACCAATAGTGCAAAAAAGGTATTAGGTGAACAATAGGTAAGTAAAGAAATAAAAACAACAGTAGAAAGACAGTGAAAAACAGTAGCAAGGCTATATACAGTAGCGAGGCTATAAAAGTAGCGAGGCTACATACAGACACCGGTTAGTCAGGCTGATTGAGGTAGTATGTACATGTAGATATGGTTAAAGTGACTATGCATATATGATGAACAGAGAGTAGCAGTATTGTAAAGAGGGGTTGGCGGGTGGCGGACAAAATGCAGATAGCCCGGTTAGCCAATGTGCGGGAGCACTGGTTGGTCGGGCCAATTGAGGTAGTATGTACATGAATGTATAGTTAAAGTGACTATGCATATATGATAGAGAGTAGCAGCAGCGTAAAAGAGGGGTTGGGGGGGGGGGACACAATGCAAATAGTCCGGGTAGCCATTTGATTACCTGTTTAGGAGTCTTATGGCTTGGGGGTAAAAACTGTTGAGAAGCCTTTTTGTCCTAGACTTGGCACTCCGGTACCGCTTGCCATGCAGTAGTAGAAAGAACAGTCTGACTGGGGTCTTTGACAATTTTTAGGGCATTCCTCTGACACCGCCTGGTGTAGGGGGCCTGGACGGCAGGCAGCTTAGCCCCAGTGATGTGTTGGGCCGTAGGCACTAGCCTCTGTAGTGCCTTGCGGTCGGAGGCCGAGCAATTGCCGTACCAGGCAGTGATGCAACCAGTTAGGATGCTCTCGATGTTGCAGCAGTAGAGCCTTTTGAGGATCTCTGGACCCATGCCAAATCTTTTTAGTTTCCTGAGGGGAATAAGCTTTGTTGTGCCCTGTTCACGACTGTCTTGGTGTGTTTGGAACATTCTAGTTTGCTGTTGATAAGGACACCAAGGAACTTGAAGCTCTCCACCTGCTCCACTACAGCCCCGTCGATGAGAATGGGGAAGTGCTCGGTCCTCCTTTTCCTGTAGTCCACAATCATCTCCTTAGTCTTACATTGAGGGATAGGTTGTTATTCTGGCACCACCCTGCCAGGTCTCTGACCTCCTCCCTATAGGCTGTCTCATCGTTGTCGGTGATCAGGCCTACCACTGTTGTGTCGTCTGCAAACTTAATGATGGTGTTGGAGTCGTGCCTGGCCATGCAGTTGTGGGTGAACAAGGAGTACAGGAAGGGACTGAGCACGCACCCCTGGGGGGCTCCAGTGTTGAGGATCAGCGTGGCAGATGTGTTGCTACCTACCCTCACCACCTGGGGGCCGCCCGTCAGGAAGTCCATGATCCAGTTGCAGAGGGAGGTGTTTAGTCCCAGGATCCTTAGCTTAGTGATGAGCTTTGAAGGTACTATGGTGTTGAACGCTGAGCTGTAGTAAATGAATAGCATTCTCACATAAGTGTTCCTTTTGTCCAGGTGGGAAAGGGCAGTGTGTAGTGCAATAGAGATTGCACCATCTGTGGATCTGTTTGGGCGGTATGCAAATTGGAGTGGGTCTAGGGTTTCTGGGATAATGGTGTAGATGTGAGCCATTACCAGCCTTTCAAAGCACTTCATGGCTACGGACGTGAGTGCTACGGGTCTGTAGTCATTTAGGCAGATTGCCTTAGTGTTCTTGGGCACAGGGACTATGGTGGTCTGCTTGAAACATGTTGGTATTATAGACTCAATTGGGGACATGTTGAAAATGTCAGTGAAGACACCTGCCAGTTGGTCAGCACATGCCCGGAGCACACGTGCTGGTAATCCGTCTGGCACCGCAGCCTTGTGTATGTTGACCTGTTTAAAGGCCTTACTCACGTCAGCTACGGAGAGCGTGATCACACAGTCGTCCTGAACAGGTGATGCTCTCATGCATGCCTCAGTGTTGCTTGCCTCAAAGTGAGCATAGAAGTGATTTAGCTCGTCTGGTAGGCTCGTGTCACTGGGCAGCTTGCGGCTGTGCTTCCCTTTGTAGTCTGTAATAGTTTGCAAGCCCTGCCACATAAGACGAGCGTCAGAGCCGGTGTAGTATGATTCAATCTTAGCCCTGTATTGACGCTTTGCCTGTTTGATGGTTCGTCACAAGGCATAGCAGGATTTCTTGTAAGCTTCGGGTTAGAGTCCCGCACCTTGAAAGAGGCAGCTCTACCCTTTAGCTCAGTGTGAATGTTGCCTGTAATCCATGGCTTCTGGTTGGGATATGTACGTACAGTCACTGTGGGGACGACGTCCTCGATGCACTTATTGATAAAGCCAGTGACTGATGTGGTGTACTCCTCAATGCCATCGGAAGAATCCCGGAACATGTTCCAGTCTGTGATAGCAAAACAGTCCTGTAGTTTAGTATCTGCTTCATCTGACCACTTCTTTATAGACTGAGTCACTGGTGCTTCCTGCTTTAATTTTTGCTTGTAAGCAGTAATCAGGTGGATAGAGTTGTGGTCAGATTTACCAAATGGAGGGCGAGGGAAAGTGTTGTACATGTCTCTGTGTGTGGAGTACAGGTGATCTAGAATTTTTTTCCCTCTGGTTGCACCTTTAACGTGTTGATAGAAATTTGGTTGAACTGATTTGAGTTTCCCTGCATTAATGTCTCTGGCCACTAGGAGTGCCGCCTCTGGGTGAGTGGTTTCCCGTTTGTTTATTTCCTTATACAGCTGACTGAGTGCGGTCTTAGTGCCAGCCTCGGTCTGTGGTGGTAAATAAACAGCCACGACAAGTATAGCTGAAAACTCTATGCAAGTAGTGTGGCCTACAATTTTTCACAATATACTCTACTTCAGGCGAGTATAATCTAGAGACTTCCTTAGAAGTCGTGCACCAGCTGTTTATAAATATGCACAGACCGCGCCCCCCCCCCCCGTCTTACTGGAGTGTGCTCTTCTATCTTGCCGGTGCAGTGTATATCCCGCTAGCTGAATATCCATTTCGTCATTCGGCCACGATTCTGTGAAACATAGGATATTACAGTTTTTGATGTCCCGTTGGTAGGATATTCGTGATCATACCTCGTCTAATTTATTGTCCAATGATTGCACGTTGGCGAGTTATATTGACGTTAACGGCAGCTTTCCCACTCGCCTTTCTGCAGGTCCTCACGAGGCATCCCGCTCTGTGTCCTCTGTGCTTGCATTTCTTCCTCTTGCAAATAATGGGGATGTTGGCCCTGTCGGGTGTTTGGAGAATGTCCTGTGCGTCTTGCTTGTTGGAGAAAAAATCTTTGTCTAATCCGAGGTGAGTGATCGCTGTCCTGATATCCAGAAGCAATTTTTTGCCGTAAGATACGGTTGCAGAAACATTATGTACAAAATAAGTTACAAATAACGCAAAAAACAGCAACACATAATAGCACAATTGGTTGGGCGCCCGTAAAACTGCTGCCATTTCTTCCGGCGCCAATTTACTTAGGCTGCAATTTCTGAGGCTGGTAACTTATCCTCTGCAGCAGAGGTAACTCTGGGTCTTCCTTTCCTGTCGCGTTCCTCATAACAGCCAGTTACATCATAGCCAATGATGGTTTGAACCTGAAGCAAGGATATGCATATTCTTGATACCATTTGAAAATGAACACTTTGAAGTTTGCAGAAATGTGAAATTAATGTAGGAAAACACATTAGATCTAGTAAAAGATAATACAAAGAAAAAAACATGCAATTTCAATTTTTTGGTTTTGTTCCGTCATCTTTGAAATGCAAGAGAAAGACCATTTATATTTTGGCCACTAGATGGCAGCAGTGTATGTGCAAAGTTTTAGACTGATCTAATGAACCATTGCATTACTGTTCAAAATGTTGTATCAATACTGCCCAAATGTGCCGAATTGGTCAATTGATACATTTTCAAGTACATAAATATAGAGAACATCCAAAAATGATATGGTAATAAAAAATGTAAGTTTATACACTCCCAGGAATGTCATAAATGATGGATAATTAGCATCTCTACAGAAAATACACTAACCTTCACATCTAGGGGCAGACAGAGCAGGGGTTCAAACTGTAGAACCCAGTTCCTACATTTTAATATAAAAATTGATTTTAATCAAACAAAACTGATGCTACATTTTATCTCTGGGACCCTCGTGATGACAAAACAGCAAGATTACTGAATTTAAGTACATTATTTACCTTCAGAGGTGAATGTACCAAACCAGTTGCTGTGATAAAGGTTTTGTTGTGCATGCTCCTCAAACAATAGCATGGTATTTTTTCACTGTAATAGCTACTGGAAATTGGACAGTGCAGTTAAATTAAAAAGAATGTAACCTTTCTGCCAATATATGACATGTCTATGCCCTGGGAAATGTACTTGTTATTTACAACGTCATGCTAATCACATTAGCTCAACCGTACCGTGGGTGGGGACACACCGATCCCATAGAGGTTTTAAAGTAATGATGGACTGTCATTTCTCTTTGCTTATTTGAGCTATTTGGTCTTTTACAAAATAGGGCCATCTTCTGTATACCACCCCTACCTTGTCACAACACAACTGATTGGCTCAAACGCATTAAGGAAATAAATTCCACAAATTAACTTTTAACAAGGCACACCTGCGAATTGAAATGCATTCCAGGTGACTACCTCATGAAGCTGGTTGAGAGAATGCCAAGAGTGTGCAACGCTGTCATTATGGCAAAGGGTGGCTACTTTGAAGAATCTCAAATATAAAATATTTTTAGGTTACTACATGATTCCATGTGTGTTATTTCATAGTTTTGATGTCTTCACTATTATTCTACAATGTACAAAATAGTACAAATAATGAAAAACCCTTGAATGAGTATGTGTGTCCAAACTTGACTGGTACCGTATATTTTTTTTTTTATACCTAAAGGGGTCCTAAAGTTCTAAACCAAATAGCTAAATGATCCATATTATGACCAACTTAAAACAATTCCATGTCAGTTCAGCAATCCCCCCTACCCCAAAGTTTTATATTGCAAAGAATTAAGGGGGCAAAAACCACCGTTTATGTGCTGTAAATGCTGCAAACTAGCATAACGTAACTTTTGTTCAATTTATGTTGCTCTCGAAACATTTCACTCGCTAAATAGCGGCCAAATCACTAGCTGTACCCCCCTATCGAATACGGCATGTAGCAGATTGTTTACAAATAGACATATTCATAGGGACAGCTTCCCAGACACAAATTAAACCTAATACTAGTCTAAAAAGCACTTTCAAAGGAGATTCTAATCTGGGTCCAAAAAACTGGCCCATAAGGGTATAACTAGGGTAGCATAGAGTTATTGAGCTTTGTAATAAGAGGACTGTTTTTGTTATGGCTACCATAGCCAGCCCTGGGCTGGCAGTGGCTTACCTGTAGACGAAACCAGTCAAGTCTCATGCCCCGGAAATCAAACACGTCTCCGTCCTCCACTGCAACACAAGCACAAACACTCATATCCTGATGTCAACATTCGCACCTACCACAGTGTCTATACATAAAGCAACACTTGGGAAGGAGGTAGTGGCAGGCAGGCGAGTATCGTAAGTGTCAGGCTGAATACCTTGCTTCACACTGAGGGAGGTCATGGTGTTCACAAAGGAGGACATGATGATGGACTCATCCTCAGGGCAGACGGAGAGGTTCTGGAAGGGGAGATCTACGTGTCACTGTCTTGTTGTTGCAGAATGTTGTTGAATGCAAAAAACTTGAATGCGTGTGTCAGCGTGCACATGTTAATGTGTGTATGGGGGGGGTCTCACCTGCACAAGCTCGTTGAGAATCACAGCGTCAAAGCCGGACAAGTACTGCACATAGTACCGTTGCATTACGGGACCATACTTCCTGATGTGTGCCCGGAGCTCCTCCATGTAGAAGATGAGCTCTGCAACATGCCTGAAAAGCAACAAGAGAAAATGAGAAGTCAGGGGTGTATTGATTGGTGAACACTGAAGCAAAATAAGTGTTTCTTATGGAACAAGTTCAGGTTAGTCTAAGGCAGCCAAGCCATACGCAAGAGTATTTCAACTTTAGGAAATCAGTCGGATTTTATCTTACTGCTGTTGACAGTAGTAATTGTAGAAGGCACAAGGTGCAATTTCAAAATGTTGTATTGCATGGGCAGTTTTCCTCATTACGTTTGTCACTGACAGACCTTGAAGAGCTATTTATAACCGGTCAGAAATGTTCAGTTGATCACCTACTAGCCCATGTTAGGTAGGTAGGTAAGTAAGGCTAACCAGCCATCTAAATCTTGTAGTTATTATGGCCAGATTACGTGCCCAGGGGCCTCGACCCCAAGGGGGCCCCATTTATTTAAAAAAAAAATTGATTTATTAGGATCGCCATTAGCCGACGCCAATGGTGACAGCTAGTCTTACTGGGGTCCGACATATAACAAAAAATACATTAGGCAAAATAATTTTCAATTTACACACTACATGTTAATGTTTTTAAATGTGTGTGTATGCGTCGATCAGTCACACATACATGTCAGTACATACACACAACAAGTAGGTCACAAGTGGGAGAGGCGTTGTGCTGTGAAGTGTTGATTTATTTGTTTTTTGAAACCAGGTTTTCTGTTCACTTGCACTATATAAGAAGGGAGTTCCATGCTCTTCTGGCTCTTTAAAATACTGTACGTGTCCTTGAATTTGTTCTGGACCTTGGGACTGTGAAAAGACCGCTGGTGGCATGTCTGGTGGGATAAGTGTATGTGTCAGTGCTGTGTGCAAGTTGACTATGCAAACAATTTGGAAGTTCCAACACAATGTTTACTATAAAAACAAGAAGTGACACAGTCAGTCTTTCCTCAACTCTTAGGCAAGAGAGACTGTCATGCATAGTATTAATATCAGCCCTCTGATTACAAATGAGTCGCAAGACGTGTCGCTCTGTTCTGGGCCAGTTGCAGCTTAACTATGTCTTTCTTTGCAGCACATGACCAAATGTGTTTTTATTTAACTAGTCAAGTGAGTTAAGAACAAATTCTTATTTACAATGATGGCCTGGGCCAATTGTGCGTTGCCCTATGGGATTCCCGATCACGGCCGGTTGTGATACAGCCCGGGATTGAACCGGGTCTGTAGACCCCTGCGCCACTTGGGATCCCAATAATCAAGATCCGATCAAACTAGAGCCTGCAAGACTTGCTTTGTGGAGTGTGGTGTCAAAAAAGTAGAGCATCTCTTTACTAAGAACAGACCTCTCCCCATCTTCACAACCACTGAATCTATATGTTAAGACCATGACAGTTTACAATCTAAGGTAACAAGTAATTTAGTCTCCTCAACTTGTTCAACAGTCACACAATTCATTACCAGATTCAGATGAAGTCTAGAACTTAGGGAATGATTTGTATCAAATACAATCCTCTTAGTTTTAGAAATGTTTAGGACCAGTTTATCACTGGCCGCCCATTCCAAAACAGACTGCATCTCTTTGTTAAGTGATTCAGGGACTTCATTAGCTGTGGTTGCTGATGCGTATATGGTTGAATCATCAGCATACATGGACACACATGCTTTGTTTAATGCCAGTAGCAGGTCATTGGTAAAAATAGAAAAGAGTAGAGGGACTTGAGAGCTGCCCTGGGGCATTACATGTTTGACATTAGAGAAGCTTCCATTAAAGAAAACCCTCTGAGTTGTATTAGATAGATTGCCATATCGTGGATTCAGAGCTGAGAACAGTTCTAGCATACTAACAAAACTTTATCTTTAGCAAAGTGTTAGGTTCTTATTTTTCAGAGTAAATTACCCACGGTCACTAGAGAAGCTTTAACCAAGTTTAATTCTTCCCAAAGGTTCTGTACAGCTGTAATCAGACAGCAAAAAATGTCTCTCCATTGGTTATATACATCTGACTTAAAACACTCCCTCTCTCCAATCCTTAGTTTATGCCCAAGAGAAAAAAGGTAACCAGATACTAACCCTGATTACTCCCTTAAGGGGAACTGACCTCACCCCTCACCTCCTGACCTCAACCCCTCCTTCACCTAATCCACAGATATCCATCTGTCTTCCCTATATCAACACATCGCTCTCCTCCATCAGACACATTCCAAAGCCCTCTGGCTTTCTACAGATTGTCTATTCAAGGCTTCTTCTCTATCATTTATGTAATATCTCAATGTTCAAAGTTGTTTAGCCGATTCCAACAAAAGTAAAAAGGGATGTTCCATAGTTTGAATAGAGAAGTATATCAAGTCAATTTTGTCAACTTTTCTGCTGTCTGTGATGATGGAACCAACCTCTTAGCACTGCTGCTGTTGATGCTTCATTCAATGGGTGCAGTTACAACATGTAGGTAAGGCAGGTCAGGATTGTTTGTGATTGGTAGATAACTTTTTGAAACATGGTGCATGTGCTGTGAAGCAGTTGAGGTGTGCTTTGGTCGATTATGGGCTGACGGAGTCAATCCAGATGTGTGAGATGCCGCAAATGCTGATGTTATAACAAAAAACGCTCATAAAAATGTGCTACCCGTGATACAGGCATTTCCTATTACACTCAAAAACATTTGCAAATGAATTGCCAAAGCACGATTTATCGCCCACCGCTACCTTAGTCTAACCTCATTTTGGCTGTTTGCTTTCGTTTGGTTCCTAGTGAATACATCCCAGGTGAGGATTTCATATAAGCAAACCACTATCCATTTGAAGCTAAAAATCTGCATTATCCCCCACAGATGGTTTGTACCGTTAATACAGCTTACTTGTCAATGAAGTCATCTGTGCTTTTTTTCTGTATGTTGTCTGCATGGCGGAGGAGCCAGATGATCTCGTCCCGGGCGAAAGAGAGAGCCATGAACACAAAAAGAGCCTGTGGAAAAACAACATGGCCTTTAGACTCAGACATCCTATTACACTGTCACACAAAAAGGGAAGGGAACACAGATGCAAAACACATGAATTGAGGAGCAAACTGAAGTGAAGAGGAAATTCAGCAACTCTTGGAGGACAGTGGAAGTTGATCAAAATAAGCCTTTATCAACTTCCACTGTCCTCCAAGTTTTGCTGAACTTCCTCTTCAGACTATCACACATAACATAGATAACATGTGTTATTTATTGAAGATGACTTGTTAGTGACAGAAGCAAATTGCACACTTATTCAACAATAATGACAATACATATCCATCGACAGATTAAAAAAGGGGATATTTTTACCTTTGGGCCCAGCAGTCCAGGCTGGTCAGACAGAACTGTGGCCAACTCTTTCAGGGCAGACCTAAGAAACTTGCGCCTTTCTCTATGCATGGATCCACTGCAATGAATGCAAAATTAATGTTTTATTGATTTAGCATGATGAACATTCTATTGCAAGGCAGTATAAAAAAACTACTGGGGACAATGAAGACGATATACTTACGCTTGCGATAGTGCTTGTTCTTTGCATTCTTTGATGTCATTTAGACGTTTATTGTAGCTGGAAAACAACGGACGTTGTTAAAATGATGGAAGGTGAAGGGAGACTTCTGTACACATTTACTAAGGTACTTTTATTTTGTGAAAATGTCTCACACACACGTTCTCAAGGCTCCAATTACAGTACAACAACAAAATGTGTCTGAATTCATTTATTAAGTCTCTCTCTCTTTGCAAAGGTACTTGGTTCTTACATGGACTAGTTACTCGGCTATGATCAAAAATACACTCTGCCCTTGAAACTAATGCCTGAGTTCAAAGTTGCAGCTAGCAGTCTTTCCACACTGAGCTTTCAGAAGAGAAAGTTTGGATTTACGCAGCAGTGAGTTGACACTTGACTTAGAATTCAACAGTCCTGTCGTTTGTGCTAATTTGATGACAAAACTGGCAGATTCATTGCCAGTACTGGTTGAGAAGATTTCAAAATCAAGGATCAACCCACCAGGAAAAAACATGTTGAATCAATGTTCTAACAACATCATCTTTTGTCACATTTTAATGTTACGTTTTAGTTGACCATTCTGGTCCCACTTTAAATACAGCTGATAACGACTTCATAAACACTACATAAATGTGTTTCAAATCATCTATAACTGTATGTCATGTTTTATAAAGGGTTCATAAATGTGGCATAACAGTGTGATGTAACCCACTGTCAAATATGACAAACCTGTGCTTTATAAAGGGTGGCAAAAGTACTGCTTAATAAAGGCCTTATGAATCATTAAATTGAGCCTTCAAAAAGCATTTATAAGCATGTCAAGTATCTTGGTAGAGCATTGCAACGCCAGGACAGTGGGTTCGATTCCCGGGACCACCCATAAGTAAAAATGTATTCACACATGGCTAAGTCGCTTTGGATAAAAGCGCCTGCTAAATGTAATATTTTATTATTACTCTTAAACATTTATTGGATGGCCCAACTTCTTTCCCTCTTGGGTGCATAGTCAATATTGGACCTGACCTCAGCTTTCCCCAAAAAGCCGTGCTGCAGGATGACAGCACATATGCAGCAAAAAAACTTTGGTGAGGCCTTTGAAAGTCTACTGCATTTTTTCCCCAAAGTACACTTCCTCAGTTTGGTTTTTCCAGGTTTTGGATTTCCCCCATTTTTTCAGGTTTTCCCCCAGTTTGGCAACACTTTTTAAATATAAACATATTTCATTTTATGTACTCACAACAATGCTTTTGAGGTCTGTGAAAAATCTTACAAAATTTGATTTGAGTGTAGTTGCCCTCTTACATCTAGACGTTCCGCTAGCATATATATATATATATATATATATATATATAAATAAATAACCCTACAGAGTACTCCCTACAATACTTTCACTGCGGTACCCAGAATAGTTTTTGTTCTATAAGCCAATATGCATTCCATATACAGTGATTCGCATTGGGGGCATTTATATGACCTTGGAACATGTTTTAAAACACACATTTAATAAAAAGGTCACTTAAATATGACAATTATTTTTCATTTAACATTAATAAATACAGGTTGTTGACACATACTATTACGTGGGGGACTTTTATTTAGCAAATTTCCAAATTTGTGACCACAAAGTTCTTTTTTTAGTGTTGGTGACGAGTCGCTGATCATAGGATGAGTTCACAAATCAATTGTGGTTCCACCGGACAGCGAAAAACAAGCAAGTTAACCTTAATTTATTGTAATTTAAATTTTGCTTGTAATAGTTAAGTGTTGGAGTTTGATTTCATACTGTAGCGACCTGTCGTTATTTCAAATAATTTTGAAATTTTGTTAGCTAGCAGGCTCAGCTAAACAAATTCCCTTAGATACATCCACATCTCATAATCATGTCATGCGATTTGTAAATGAAAAAGGAATATAATAATACGAATCGAATGGAGATTCCCATCACCCCATTTAGAGTTTCTGGCGAAGCACAGAAATGTTCTTATCCAGATGGTGACAAAGGCATTTCCTAACAGACATGCTAACTTACTTTGTTGTTATTTTTAAGGTTGGAACCAGCATGCAGTACCTCCAGCAGGCAGAGAGGCAAGAACCGTTCGTCCGCCGGCTCAGGGACAAACTACACTACTGTGTAATGTTCAATGTAATTGATTTGCTGGACTTTTTGAAACGTTATGTATTTGTATTGTTTTAAAATGTACAAATAATAGGAAATGTATGGTTTAAACAGGTCTTTCATGTTGATTTGTTTTAGCTGTGAGTGATAATACATTTGTGTTTACATCATTAAGCCTTTATGTATATGTTATGAATGACCAAAGGTGTTTGACTTTAAATGAAGTACAGCGTCATGCGATATAGAGTCTTTATGGATGTGTTATGAATGACCAAAGTTTGAAGTGAGACACCTAAGTATTACAGGACACTACATAAAGTGTCTAATATGTTATTAAAGTTCTCCTGATTTATGAAGGCGCTCTCGTGATCCACAGGTTACTGTAGGGTGAGAGAGGTATTTAAATGGGTGGATGGACCTGCAAAGCTTGTGTGTGCCAGAGCCAAGATGATTTAGCATAGTCCAACCTGAGACCACCGCACCAGGTATTCCTCTTCTGTTCCCATGCTGGAGACCAGGGCTTGATTACAACCGGTTACAATGGTGCCAACCTTTTGTGGATGATCTTTCAGCGGGGTAATGGGTGAATGTGTCAAAGACCTGATGGGCCCAACACTGTGCGGTATGGCTTGTTTTTGTTGTATGCGTGTTTGTGTACGGAGGAACATGTAACTTGGTTGCAGAAGAAAGCCACTTTCAATTTCTTTAGGTTAGGTGCTTTCATCAAGGTAAGTGTTTCTTGGTGTAACGTCATCCCCAGGCTATTGCACAAACAGCACATATAAGCCTGGGATATCAACCATTCAAAGCTGGTCTTTGTGGAAGTGACCATAGAATTCTATAGGAGTGACCTTACTGAGTAAAGTATTTGTCATCGTCACTAGTTAATACTATAAAAAAAGTAATAATTATGGCTAAACCCAACCCATTTCCACAATTTATCTTCTTAAAATTGCATTTTAAACTAATGAAGGCCAAGTTTGATTTGAGAGGAAGTGTCTGGGAACGAGATTGTGTAATGTGACTAACATGACTTCACAAGCATTTTGCTACACCCACAATAACATCCGCTAAATATGTGTATGTGACCAATACAATTTGATTTGAATTTGATTTGACTTTAGAGTGTATTCTAACTGACCCAACCTGTCACCCTTTATAAAGCAAATGTTTATCATATTCTACATAGTGGGTTATGTCATACTTGACAATGGTGATTGTCAGTTATACCACATTTATGAACCCTTTATAAAGCATGATATGTGACTATAGATACTTTGAAACACATGTCGTGCTTATGAAGGCATTATGAAGGCTTTATGAAGCCTTTATGAGCTGAATGTCATTTAACTAAAACTTAACCTAAAACTACAAAAAAACTTACAGTATAAAAAACGTATCAAAACTAACAAACAGGACTGTAAACTAAAATTAAACTTAACTTAAATGAAAAGTGAAAATAGTATAATAACCTTGGTACAGATGACTTTGGAATGATACTTCAAATTCAGCATGAACAAAAAACAAAACAAAATAATTTAAGGGTTTAATATGTATTTACTACTTGTATCAGTCAGAAAACAAAACAATTACAAGACATACTTCATGAATCCTCCTGCAGCTCCTCATAAGAAAGACATTGAGAGTGGTGTATTCTGAGTGGTTTGAGGGTGGTGTGTTGGCGAGCGGCTTACCCACGGATGTTGACGAACAGGTCCTCACAGGCCTTGTGGATGTGAAAGACCTCATCCCTGAAGAGACAGAGGCAGGTGCTGCTCTGGAGGGCCAGCTTCCACAGGCTCAGCGCTGCTGGGTCAGTATTCAGCACCGCGTGGCACAGGACGAACCCGACTAGTGGAGGGACGGGTTAGTACTGTAAAAACTGCTGAATGCTGCTCTACAATTGCAAATATAGTAATATAGTACATTTTTCACTGAGACCCACCTGAAGCATTTTAATATTTCTTGTGACTGTTATAAAATAAGTTAGTTTTAAGTAAGCAATCCTTGGACAAGTAAAGCCTTAGGGGCAAGAGCCTAACTCTGTTAATGTAGCACGAGACAGATTGATGTACAAGTAAACCCCTTGGACAGTACACTAATCTGTCGCAAGGCCTTACCCCCAATCAATCTCCTTATTGAGGAGTGCCAAGCAGAGGCATGAAGTCCCATGCTTTGGTATGACTTGACCAGGGATCGAACCCCCAACCATCCAATCTCAGGGCAGACGCTAAGCATAAGTCCAAAATGAATCCTCCCTGAACAATTCGGAAAAAAAACTTAACACAATAACTTGAGCAGTAAACTTACACACAATCCATTTCTCCATACAGTCTAAGGAGAGGTATTCACAGGGCATCTAGAACAGAGACCAGAGATTTGTCAGGATGAATTCACAGATGAAGTTTGAACTGAAAATATATTATTGGACTGCTAATAATGTGGACTATAAAAACAGCTTGTCCAAAACATCTATGAACACAATTTTCCAAACAGTAGAGCTGGCTAATACATTTACAGAATGAGTAGAATAAATGGGAGAACACATGGCATGTCAACCAGATAAGGTGTTGGATGGGTGAGAGGTGTTAACTGATTGGTGTGAAGGTGGGTTTAGAAGCAGTTTAGTTGTAGTAGGGGCTTAGGAAAGTGACTGGGCAGTAGGCACTGACTGTGTCTGACTGGGCTGGGTTGAGCATGGTACTGGGGGCGCTAATCAGGCTCAGAAGCTGGGCATTCCTCCACTGGTCTGCGGACAGGTTCCTCCTGGGGTAGACCATCTGCAGCGAGATGAGTGCGTCTGACAAAGACTATCGCCATCGGAACAGAAAGAGAAGGAGATAAATTGGAGGTATTTCTGGGTGCATAATCATTTCTATAGGTATTTACTTGCTAGTGAATAGGAAATTGTGGACATTTCTTACATGATGCTATCTGTGCCGTGTATGTAAAACAGTGCTATCCATTTTTATTTTGTATATTAGTGTTACTGAGGAATATATTCACAGATGTCTTGTGTCTCACCTTCCCATGAGGGACAAACTCTTCCATCATCTTTTTTAGAGGATTCTCATAGTCCACGATCATTTGGCCCAGCCTTGGGTATTCCCTGTCACTGGTTGCGGAGAAGAGGGGAAAAAAAGTCAAAAGACATCACATAATATATTTCACAGAGGATAGTCCTGCTCATAGCTCTAGCTGTACCTGGCCCCGTGTGTCATTTCATGGGCGTAGTTGTAGAGTCCAATGATTGCTTTCCGCTCTTCAATACGGGACAGTAGCATCATTAGTGTAGTGTAGGTGACAACTAAGTCAAGGTAGTTCTTGGTGAGGTCAAAGTTAACCGTCTATAAAGACAGAATGAAAAACTTCAGTTAGCTTTGATTAGGATTATAGAAAATATATAATCTCTGAGGAGATTTGAAAAAAATACTTATTTTTATACCAAGTAAAGGGAATTGTGGAAAGATGAATACTTACAACATCAAAGAAAACCTGGCAAGCGTCAATAGTGTTGAGCAATTCAGAAACATTGTCCTAGAAGAAATATAAAACATTCATGTCTGGATTGTATAGGTACAACATAGCTAAATTGTATATGATTCTACAGGTGCAGCATTTTCCTACCACTATTCAGAGTAATGACGAAATGGCTACTCAGACATTGATCTAGCCTAATTAACACAGCTATATACACATCTATGAGCGTTGGACTTGTAACCGAAAGGTTGCAAGATCGATTCCCCGAGCTGACAAGGTAAAAATCTGTCGTTCTGCCCCTGAACAAGGCAGTTAACCCACTGTTCCTAGGCCATCATTGAAAATAGGAATTTGTTCTTAACTGACTTGCCTAGTTAAATAAAGGTAAAATAAAAAATATATAAAAAGCATGTTACATTATGCTTATTATTACATGAACATACCTATTAAAGTAGTTTAACATCGAGTTTAAAAAATGAATTTCCTTACCTTGAATTCCATGACATCCACAAATGTGAAGTAATATAGAGATAGATTCTTTAGTATTTCAGACTTTTCTTTTTGAAGCTGTGTAAGCTGTTGCTGTAAATGTAGAATAAACAATTTGTTAGGTCTCTCAAGGAGCATGTCAAAGTAGTCATGTCAAACTTATCTGTAAGGTTCACTTCTTTCACCAGCAGTCACACACCATGTCATTCTCCTGGTTTGATGGTTGACATTTTACGGCACTATTATTTTCTATATTTCATTGCATATCTAACTTTTGAATTTGGCCAATAACCGATAACTTCTTGAGTAAACCATTTGTCAGTGTTAAAGTTTAGATAGTTTAACTACACCAGTCTCCAGATCTTATTAGCTAATGACTGCATGACAAAAATGCACTGTAGGGAACCTTAGGTACTGAGTGACTATCCAGTATTTTCTTTTTTAAATTATTATTATTACCCTTTTTACTTATTATTAGCCAATTTCGTGGTATCCAATTGGTAATTACAGTCTTGTCTCCTCGCTGCAACTCCCGTACGGACTCAGGAGAGGCGAAGGTTGAGAGCCGTGCGTCCTCCGAAACACAACCCAACCAAGCCACACTGCTTCTTGACACAATGCCCACTTAACCCGGAAGCCAGCTGCACCAATGTGTCGGAGGAAACACCATACACCTGGTGACCGTGTTAGCGCCCACTGCGCCCGGCCCGCCACAGGAGTCTCTAGCGCGCGATGTGACAAGGACATCCCTGCCGGCCAAACTCTCCCCTAACCCAGACGATTCTGGGCCAATTGTGCGCCGCCCCATGGGTCTCCCGGTCACGGCCAGCTGCGACAGAGCCTGGACTCGAATCCAGAATCTCTAGTGGCACAACCTTAGACCACTGCGCCACTCAGGAGGCCGTTATCCAGTATGGTTTGTAGTTGTGATATGTTTGACTGTAATATTACCATGAGCTATGCTTTATTGCCAAACTGAGACTAAATATTGGTCTAGCTATGTTTATCTAAATCAGCTCTAGCATTAGCTATATACAATTATTAATTGTATTCTCTTACATATATTATAGGACTGTCTTGTATGTCAGTAAAATGTTAATGCACCAATAAGGACATGTTTGTTCTGAAGTTAGTATGTAATTTCAGGTGGTTAGGTTAACCAGATTACCCATGCCCTATATTACATTTCATGGAAGACCAATACAATACTATTAATACAAAAAAACGTTTCTCTCCTGCGAAAATGGAAATGGTCTTAGTTGTTACATTTTCACGTGAATAATGCTCCAATCAAAATCTCAATCATACAATTCAATATTTTTTTTAGCTGGGCCAACTAGTTCTGACATAACGTTGCCTCAGAGTTGAATAGCATGAGGGTAAAGGGGTTTATCTTTTACATATTTTCAAGACAAATTAGCAAGAATAAATTGTGTTTGCATGTTTCCCCACTGATAAGCGGTGTTTACACAGGCAGCTCAACTCTAATATTTTTTTTCCACTTTTGACCAATCAGATCATATCTTTTGCCAAAAATATCAGAATTGGGCTAACTGTGTAAACCCAGCCATATAGGCCTAGCTTGTACGATAAATGTATACCGTAATTTCCGGACTATAAGCCGCAACTTTTTTCCCACGCTTTGAACCTCGTGGCTTAAACAATGGCTAATATATGGATTTTTCCCGCTTTCAATTTTTTTGAAAGGAGATGACTTCAGGGGGTTTCAGTGCACAGGAGGAGGAAGATAGTGACCAATGACTTTCTTGGTAGGCTACTGTTTACTGCAAATTTTTTATTTTTTGTTACAAGCAGTGTTTCGTTAAAGCCTATTTATTTTTGTTACAAGCCGTGTTTCGTTAAAGCCTGTGTTTAGTTAATTTGTTTCAATGTACCGGTAGGCACCTGCGGCTTATTTATGTTCAAAATAATATTTTTTTTTAAATTCAGTGGGTGCGGCTTATATTCAGGTGCGCTCAATAGTCCGGAAATTACGGTAGTCTAATTGGTAAGAATAATGACAGAGTATTCAAATAGAATGGTTTAATAACCAGATAACCTAGTTGTCAAGATGCATTACTAGGCTATACGAAGGAATCCAAGAGCTGAAGCAGAATTAAACTGATTTCCGCCTTAACCTAGATGGGGTGGGTAAAATGAAACTAGGATTCCTTTGCATAGTCTATCAGGATAAGAAGCAATAGGCTAGATGAGAACTAAAACTGTTCCACTACAAAAAGGCAGACTAAGCAAAGCAAAATGGCATTACAAATAGTACAAAATTACCAAAAAGAACAATCCATAAAAAGCCAATTTACGCATACAAAACATTGAACAAAAACAAACAAAGAAAAAAACATAAGGGACATAATGACACAGTTAAACATAATTAAGCTCAAAGTCGGAATGACTTTGAGCTTAATTATGTTTAACTGTGTCATTATGTCCCTTATGTTTTGTTCTTTGTTTATAGGCAGTATAGGCAGTCTATATGCAGTTAGCTACACATTTCACACAAACACAGCAAAGGCAAATAGTAAAAAGTAGCATATATATGACAACACAAATGTACAGTACACATAATGTACATACAGTATGACTATGTGATCATACATTTAGAAGTTACCATTTTTAAATGATGACAGACAATTTCCGGCGACACCATGCCTAAAGTAATTTTATATACACTGAGCGTACAAAACATTATGAACACATGCTCTTTCCATGACAGACTGACCAGGGGAATCCAGGTGAAAGATATGATCCCTTATTGATGTCACTTAAATCCACTTAAAATCAGTGTAGATGTATTTTTGAAATTTATTTAACCTTTATTTCACTAGGCAAGTCAGTTAAGAACAAATTCTTATTTATAGTGACGGCCCCCACCGGCCAAACCCGGACGACGCTGGGCCAATTGTGCGCCGCCCTATGGGACTCCCAATCACGGCCGCTTGTGATACACCCTGGAATCAAACCAGGGTGTCTGTAGTGACGCCTCAAGCACTGAGATGCAGTGACGCCTCAAGCACTGAGATGCAGTGACGCCTCAAGCACTGAGATGCAGTGACGCCTCAAGCACTGAGATGCAGTGACGCCTCAAGCACTGAGATGCAGTGACGCCTCAAGCACTGAGATGCAGTGACGCCTCAAGCACTGAGATGCAGTGACGCCTCAAGCACTGAGATGCAGTGACGCCTCAAGCACTGAGATGCAGTGACGCCTCAAGCACTGAGATGCAGTGCCTTAGACCGCTGCGCCACTCGGGAGCCCAGGTGAGGAGACAGGTTAAAAATGATTTTGAAACCGTGCGACAATTGAGACATGGATTTTGTAATGTGTGCCATTCAGAGGGTGAACGGGGTATGGTAGTAGGTGCCACGCACACCAGTTTGTCTCAAGAACTGCAACGCTACTGGGTTTCACAGTCAACAGTTTCCTGAGTGTATCAAGAAGGTGTTCTTAATGTTTTGTACACTCAGCATGTTTCATTTTTTACAATTTAGTCATTAAGCAGACTATCGTATCCAGAGCGACTTACAGCAGTGAGGGGATATATTTTGATACTGTTCATTCGTGGGAATCGAACCCACAACCCTGGCGTTACAAGCGCCATGCTCTACCAACTGACTACATGGCAGTTACTGAACGCTGAACGCTCACAGACAAAATCAATAACATTAATACAGTATATTAATACAATATCCTACTACATAAGGTCATTTGAATAAACTTAAAACAGAACTTACATTATTGTTTCGTGTCTCTATTGCAGGGAATTTTCGTACGATAAACTTAACTACCGACTCCAAGTTTTTGTCTACCAGGTATGACGGCTTTGCTTTGGGGTCCCCGCATGCCTAAAGTGGAAAGGGAAGAGAACAGAAACAGCTAAAAATGCTACAGCAGTCATCTTTGAATACTGGCTGATTCTCATTGAGCAGCATTGTTAGTCAAATAAGAAGGTTGTTAATTAAGTTCATGATTGACAGGATGAACAGGCAGAGTGAAAATGGTTTCATTTTTGCTGAAAAATGGAGTGAGCAGAGAGAGAGAGGAAGAGAACAAAACATTCTACACAAGGTCTCCTGTTTAGGTCTCGTAATTTAAAAATGCCATCTGGAATCAATAGGTTAAATGCAGTTTTTGTCCTAAATTATGATCAGGTTTTCATTGGGCAGTTCTCTACAAATGGGATTGTTCTTAAAGGGGAAGTATACCTAAAATAAAACATTTCACAACTGATTCCATACATTGAAACTAGTTAGGTGGAGTTAGCTCTGCTCCGTTGTCATTCAAAGACCTATTGTAGACAAATTCTTTGTTTAATTGAAGGCATACGGATAAATAGGTTACCACATTCAAAAAAAGAAAATGGCCCTTTTTCAGGACCCGGTCTTACAAAAATCATTCATAAAAACCCAAATAACTTCATAGATCTTCATTGCAAAGGGTTTAAACACTGTTTCACATGCTTGTTCAATGAACCATAAACAATTAATGAACATGCACCTGTGGAATGGTTGATAAGACACTAACAGCTTACAGACGGTAGGCAATTAAGGTCACAATTATGAAAACTTAGGACACTAAGGAGGCCTTTCTACTGACTCTGAAAAACACCATAAGAAAGATGCCCAGGGTCCCTGCTCATCTGCGTGAACGTGCCTTAGGCATACTGCAAGGAGGCATGAGGACTGCTGATGTGGCCAGGGCAATACATTGCAATGTCCGTACTGTGAGACGCCTAAGACAGCGCTACAGGGAGACAGGACGGACAGCTGATCGTCCTCGCAGTGGCAGACCACGTGTAACACCTGCACAGGATCGGTATATCCAAATATTACACCTGCGGGACAGGTACAGGATGGCAACAACAACTGCCCGAGTTACACCAGGAAAGCACAATCCCTCCACCAGTGCTCAGACTGTCTGCAATAGGCTGAGAGAGGCTGGACTGAGGGCTTGTTGGCCTGATGTAAGGCAGGTCCTCACCAGACATCACCGGAAACAACGTCGCCTATGGGCACAAACCCACCGTCGCTGGACCAGACAGGACTGGCAAAAAGTGCTCTTCACTGATGAGTCGCGGTTTTGTCTCACCAAGGGTTATGGTCGGATTCACGTTTATCGTCAAAGGAATGAGCGTTACACCGAGGCCTGTACTCTGGAGCAGGATCGATTTGGAGGTGGAGGGTCCGTCATGGTCTGGGGCGGTGTGTCACAGCATCATCAGACTGAGCTTGTTGTCATTTCAGGCAATCTGAACGCTGTTCGTTACAGGGAAGAGATGCACTGCAGCACTTAATGCAGCTGGTGGCCACACCAGATACTGACTGTTACTTTTGACCCCCCTTTGTTCAGGGACACATTATTCCATTTCTGTTTGTCACATGACTGTGGAACTTGTTCAGTTTGTCTCAGTTGTTGAATCTTGTTATGTTCATACAAATATTTACACGTTAAGTTTGCTGAAAATAAACAGTTGACAGTGAGAGGTTTCTTTTTTTGCTGAGTTGATAATGAATTAAAATGCCTTTATTTGTATGGCATGTTCAATGAAAACAAAGAAACTGACGCTTTTCGGCTGAGCTACTTTGATCAAAAGTACTATCAGTTTTGAGTCAGGAAATGTATACTTTTCCACTTTAAATATTTATATAAAATAATCACAGATGTTTTATGTGGCCAACTGCAACACCGGAGATGTGTAACAACTGCACATGTGCGCTCTTGTGGGGCAAACTCTGACGCACAGTGCATTCAGAAAGTATTCAGAACCCTTCCCTTTTCCCACTTTTTTTAAACGTTACAGCCTTATTCTAAAATTGATTAAATTAATGTTGCTCTTCAACAATCTACACACAATACCCCATTATGACAAAGCAAAAACAGGTTTAGATTTTTTACCTTATTACATAAATATTCAGACCCTTTGCTATGAGACTTGAAATTGAGCTCTGGTGCATCCTGTTTCCATTGATCATCCTTGAGATGTTTATACAACTTGATTGGAGTCACCAAGACTCTTCCTAGAGCTGGCTGCCTGGCCACACTGAGCAATCGGGGGGGAGAAGGGCCTTGGGTACGCATGGGTGGCAGCATCATGCTGTGGGGATGTTTTTCAGCGGCAGGGACTGGGACACTAGTCAGAATCAAGGGAAAGATGAACAGAGCAAAGTACAGAGAGATCCTTGATGAAAACCAGAGCGCTCCAGAGCGGTCAGGACCTCAGACTAGGGCAAAGGTTTCACCTTCCAACAAGACATTGACCCTAAGCATACAGCCAAGACAATGCACTTCAGAACAAGTGTCGGAATGTCCTTGAGTGCCCCAGCCAGAGCCCGGACTTGAACCCGATCTAACATCTCTGGAGAGACCTGAAAATAGCTTTGCAGCAACGCTCTCCATCCAACCTGACAGAGCTTGATAGGATCTGCAGAGAAGAATGGGAGAAACTCCCCAAACACAGGTGTGCCAAGCTTGTAGCCTCATACCCAAAGAAGACTTGAGGATGTAATCGCTGCCAAAGGTTATTCAACAAAAGTACTGGGTAAAGGGTCGGAATACTTATGTAAATGTGATTTCCATTTTTAAAACATTTACAAACATTTTTTTAAATAATTTTTGCTTCGTCATTGAGGTTTTGTGAGTAGATAAAGGACAATAATAATTTCATACATTTTTGAATAAGGCTGTAACGTAACAAAATGTGGAAAACCTCAAGGGGTCTGAATAATTTCCGAATGCACTGTTTATGTCCTTATTTGGAGCTTGACGCCACATGGTATGCACTATATAAAGACATCTTGGGAAGAAGGCAAAGTTTCACTATTTTCCATTGAAAGATAGACAGATGCAGACAGATGCAGAAGATGGCTAGTAACGATAAAAACAGTAAATACTATGTAAACATTCCTACAGCCAATATTGCAAATGTATCATGAAGTCCCATTGTGCCACAAATAACTGAGGTCAATTTCCCCATCTCACTCACAGGTTCTGGCCTCAATAGATCGGTCTTCAAATGACTAAGCAACAGCAAGTGCCTTTGGCATCAATGTGAGTTGATGTTGTCTACTGGATATTTTCACACCTTTTCCCAATGTGTTGGCTAGCCATGACTTATTTGCATGACAACATTTCAGGCAACTGTATAGCCTTGTGTGGAATACCTGGCCGCAGGAACCACCTGGGGTATATTATTTCCCAGTCTGGTCTATTGTTTATCTGTAACTCCCTCCCCCTGTCAATAGGGGCCATGAGTATCCTAACAATATAATTACATGTAGCACAATGGCAATAACAAAAAGGTTTTATAGGTTAGTTAACATGGTATCACTTGACTTATGTTTGGGTGGAAGTTATTCCTTTCTCAATACACATAATACTAATTTGGAATATAATAATGAAAATGTGGACAGGGAACAAGCTACTTGAATAACTTGATAGACCTAATTTTCTTTATATCAGTATTTTTATTATAAAATAGATCACTCATGTACATCACATTTTGAATACATTATGTCTAGAATAATATGAAGTACCATATTTCCTGTTACGACATAAGCTACCAGTATTTTGTGAAACACAAAAATCATCATTAAGAATAAGTCTGTGTGTGTACCATGTAAACATGTCTAACTGCCCTGTGCTTTAATTGTGTAGGTGAGAAACACTTGATCCCAAAACAGTCCAACCAGTGGGTGGCCAAAAAAAATACTTTTGCAGTTCAGGGAGAAACTGGTTGACCAGGTGCTGGAGTGGTAACAACATCCAACGGTGGTTTACAAGAATCCTTCATCCCGCCTGCCCAAACCTACTTTAATCTTCCAGCCAACATTACTAGAGGAGAGACCTGAGAAAGGACCTGGTTAGAAGATATCACTCCAGAATGAAGTAGACACAAAGACTTTCATGATGCACATACAATAGGTTGCTAACATGTTGTATACTAGTTTTTAAAATATTTGTATATATATAACTAAACAATGTTTGAATGTTTTGTATTCCAGTTTTTGTGGTCCATTTGCATGGATATTCTTTATTTTTGCAGTCACAGTACCTAACCTGACAAAACAAATCACAGGCTGGGAGCATGATAGAATAATTTGTATGTTTTAAGATAATGGCTAAAGTGTTCCACTCTGAAACTGTATCACTGTGTGAAATGTATTAGAATTATAAGACTATAATCCAATAATGTGTGTGTAAGACAAGTTGAGACAAAAACCATTGTGTTACTATGCAGCAATGTGAGAAATGTATAGTTGAGACATTCAAGGCCTACTGAACTGTCGACTTGTGAGAACTCTGAAACCAATAACAGGAAAGAGGCCTCCCCAATCTAGGTAGGGGAGTAACTGTTAGAAATGCCTAGGCTTACAGAAGATAATGAGAAATGATGTGTTGGTATTGTGGAAAAATACAGCCCATCTAAAAGGGAGGTGGAGTTTCTACTGGTGTGTGTGTGTGTGTGTTTGTGGGTATGGGAATTGTAAAAATGACTGAGTTCTCATTTTTGACGGGAGAGTACTTTTTTAATAAAGTATTGATCTATTGCAGACTGGGTCTTTGAATAATAATTTATTAAACAGGGCATTACAACCTCTGGGAATTATTTAAAGCTTGAGTGATAGTTGAGTTCAACAATTGGGATAAAAATTCTCACGACAGAGCAGCACATACCTGGGAGTCTTTCACTTCCTGAAAACCAGGGTATACCCCCTACGGCAGTGGATATTTGGCTCGGACGGTATTTAACACGCAGGATGGGAGAGGAATCCGGACTCCTGGACCCAGTGACTCACTGCAGAGGACCCACTTCAAAGCTATGCTGTATGAGACTAGGGATGGGCATTTGACTGTTGAGTACTCACATGAAATATCTAATTTATACCCAAGTCAATACTTTGTAGAAGTACTTTTGGCAGCGATTACAGCTGTAAGTCTTTCTGTGTAAAAGTCTCAAAAGAGCTTTCCACACCTGCATTGTGTAACATTTGCCCATTACCTTTTCAATAATCTTCAAGCTCTGTCAAATTGGTTGTTGA